>NC_034184.2:53328727-53598647 GCF_002021735.2 Oncorhynchus kisutch | reverse complement strand
GCTTCCCTCCCGTCACCCTACAAAATACCTTCCCTATCTCCCCATCCCTAATCTATCCCCTTACAAAGCTAAAGGACACCCAGCCCTAAACCCCCCTTCCACCTCCCCGAGCAGCATGCTGCCCCCACTTCCTCTCCTCCCCCCGCTTCATCCGCCCCCTCAAATCTCTCCTTCCACCCTCCTCACTATCCCCTTCCACCCCCCAATCTCTCCCTGTCTTCACCCATGTTCTGCCTGGCTTCCCCCAGCCCCCCAGCGTTTAAAGAGACTCATGAGAAGCCAGAGCAGAACCTGTCCCTATCCGTCCCTCTCGCTCTCCCTACACCTCTCTAACCTGGCCCACGTCAATACAAAATCCCCCCTTACCAACCAAACCTACACACCCCGTGCCCTAGACCATACTCTACTCCGGCAAAGGCACAGTCCCAAAAGACATGGCGCACAGTCTCCTCCCTGCCACAAGAGGAGTCTGGACAGGTGGGGGATTGCACCAAACTATACCGTACATGATGGAACGTACCGGCAAGCACCTATGGAGGCTCCCAATTCAGTCCTTGAGCCTGTTGTCAGACCACCGCGTCTGCACTCCCTCCCAGACCACTTCCGAGATGCCCACTACAGGCACCGGACTCCCTGCCTTTCTGGCCTCCTCGTCGTACAGTGCCTGTGATCTAAACCTACTCGGGCACACAACTTCACCTCAGGGTGCGCACGCAGCCACTTGGCCGCATGACCAAAGTGCCACGGCAGCTGTTCTGCCCGAGGACCCGTGTTAGACCACACCATATGCTTCTCGCCTGATATGATGAGAAGACACCCGCAGGAGGTAACCGGATGGGTGTATCACTGGATGAGCAAGCTCCGTTAACAAGAAAGAAACAAAAATTGTGGTCCAGCTTTGAGGGGGAAATGTGGTACCCCCCCACCCCCCTACCTCCCTCCCCGATGGGACAGATCATGCGCGCCCTGGCGACCCACTCGCACCTGCCACTCCACATGAACTGAAACACAAGCCTCACTAGAGGCCTCCTCAGACAAGCCGCAATGGTAGATGTACGCCAAATACAAAAGAGACGGCAACACATCCACCTTTAGGACCAGGACTTTGCCCATAAAAGACAAATACCTAGCCTTCCACATTGCTAGCTTCCTCTGTACCACTGCGATACGCATGTTCCAGTTCAGCGTCGCTGAGCCGGAGGTCTCAAAATGGACTCCGAGAATCCTCAGGGCCCCCTCACAGAGAGATAACCCCCCCGGCACAATCCGTTTCTAAAAAATAATTACCGCGCCATCCTACCGAAAAACTTGACGGAAGACTTTGCATGGTTCAGAACCGCTCCCGACGCTCGGGTGAAATCCCCAAAGATGGCAAGGGACCTTGTCAGGCACGAGTCCTTGCACAGCAGCAAGGAAGTGTCGTCGGCGTACTGCGTCATCTTAACACGCAGCCCACCACTTCCAGGGATCAACAAGCCTTCCACCCCTGTGTCCTGCCCTAATGGCAGCCCCCAGAGGCTCCATGTACAGAACGAAGAGGAGAGCCGAGAGTGGGCACCCCTGCCTGACCCCAGACGAGAGGTCAAAAACGTCACCCAAGTGACTATTTACACTAACTCGGCACCCCGCTCCGACATATAATGTACGAATCCATCCTATGAACTTCTCCCCAAATCCTAATCGACCTAACACTCTGAATAAAAAGGATCTATTCACGCGATCAAAGGCTTTCGCCTGATCTAGCGCTGCTACCATTAAAGGCAGTCCTCTATCTTCAACCCAAGCGATGGAGTCCCTGATTAACTGTAGGTTCCATCTAATAGAGCGGCCCTCTACCCCGCACGTCTGATCCTCATGAACGACGTAGGGAAGGGCTGTGCGCAACCGTCTGCTAAAACCTTTGCAAGTAGCTTGTAATCTACGCACAGCATGGTCAATGGCCGCCAGTTGCCAAGGTCTGTTACTTCCCCCTTCTTATATAAAAGTGACAGCACACCCAACAGCCATTGATCCCCCCGGGACCCCCGTCTCAAGGATGGCCTTCAAGACTTCGAGGACCACTGGTCCAAGTATACCCCAAACTTGAGATAAAACTCAGCCGGCAGCCCATCCATCCCAGGCACCTTCCCTTTTCCCATCCTCCTAAGAGCGCTCTCAACCTCTTCTAGTGAAATCTGGGCCTCCATCACTTCTCTAATGTCCTCCGGCAACCGCCTGGACAAGTGTTCTAAAAACACATTTCCCTGCTCTACATCTATTTCCCTTTCCTTAAATAAACCTTGGAAATGATCAGTTGTCACCCTGACCATATCCTCTGGTTCTCTAACTATACTACCATTTTCTTCCCTAATGCCATGCATTACCTTCCTACTCTGTCTGGCCCTAACCGACTTAAAGAACATAGCGGAACAAGTCTCATTGTGTTCTAGAAAGCCACTATGCGCACGCTCCAGGAAAGCTCGAGCCTTCCGCTCCTGCAACTCCCTGAGCTGCGCCTTTAGGGTAGCGGATCTCTCCCAGTCAAACGACCCGCCGAGGTTGCCTGCCTCATACTCGAGTTCAATTAACCTTTGGATACGATCCACCTCCCTCCTCTCCTCCCTTTTTTTCCTCTTGCAATACCCTATTATAAAAGCCCCTAATCCTCACCTTAACTAATTCCCACCACTCTAACACCCCCTCGCACATGGACCGGAGGCCTTCAAGCCTCCAAAAGAAATCATAAAACCTGTCAACAAAAGCCTGCTCCTCCAGCACATCCCGATCTAACTTCCAGTACCCCCTACCAAAGAGGCAGACTGGAGACCCCACCTGCAGGAGCACCCGTCGTGATCCGAAAAGAAAACAGGCAACAGCCGCCCAGACAACTTACCCAAAGACCTGGGTACAAAAATATAGTCGAGCCTCCGCTCAACCCCCCTGGAGTTGCGCCATGTAGGACCGGCCATTTTCGGAGTAGTGGTGCAGACCACCATCAACCAGACCATGGCAAGCCATTAGCCTGGTAATGGCGCCTGCACTGCTATCCCCCCCTATTCCTAAATCTGTATTAAAATCCCCCCCTATCACTAATTTCCTATTTGTGACACACAGGGGCGTCAGACAGTCCACCATCTCCCTCCTGTCTGCCACCACCTGTGGCCCATACACCACCACTAATCTAAATTTACAATCCCTTATCGTGACATCCACCCCTATAACCCTCCCCTGCATTACCACAAAGAATCCTCCACTTTTACCATCCCTGTGCCCACACAAAATCCCTACCCCCGATGAGTGCACCCCCCCAATACCCCCAAACCGACTCCCCCTTGTCCCACTCCCTCTTAAAACCTACTAACATCCCCTCCATCCCTCAGGTGAACCTCCTGTAAAAAACAAAAATCAAACCCCACACCCTCCAAATAACTAAAAACCGCCCTCCTCTTAACAAATCCCTTAAACCCCTTACATTTAAAGTAACAAAAGTAAAATTAGACTCCCATGAAAGAATCAAATAAAAACATGTAATACACTCAAATTCTAAACCCAGACAGAAAAAAAATCAAAAAACAGGAGACTCACCCGATGCTCCCCTGCCTCCATATCTACCGGTGAAAACACCATCCGTACTCCCGACATCCCCCCCACTTCCTCCATCTCACCAACCCAGGATGCAGGAATAGTGTTTGGCTCCGGGGTGCCCTGCACCCTGGGTCTACCCCCACAATCCTCCCCCTCCCCAGTGCTGCAGCTGGATTGGAAAAAAATCGGGGAGGCTGAGTCCCCAAACAAAAAACTCCCCACCTCCTGCTGTACCCAGTCCTGAGTCTTGTTAGGTGTGTCCCCACCCAACAGAAGTTGAGGGCCTGGGGAAACCAGCAGCAACCCAGAGGTTTCTCCCACCCCCATCACTCTCTTGGCCATCCCCTCCCTCTCACTGTCGGCCAATCGCACCCTCCTCTTCATTCTCTTCTTTGGTGATGGCGGTAGTGGAGAGATACCACCCTCCCCCCCACCAGCTCCTCCACCATACCCCTCATCTCTTCCACCAGGGCACTTTCCCCCCAGTCCACTTGCTCTTTCCACCGTCTCCTTCTCCAACACTCCTCCCTCGCTTTCTTCTCTCTCATGCTCCTCCACTCGGTTGCCTTCTTCCGCCGCTTTTCCTGGTTCTCCTACTCCCGTGCCTTCCGTTTCCTTCTCTCTTCCATCCGCCGCTTCTTGCTCCTCCTCCTTCCTTGCGGCCTTCCCCTCTGGACCTGTACTCTGGTCATGAGGCTTGCTTCCTTCCCCCCCTCTTCTTCCCCCATCCCCCGCTCCTGCTCCCCCCCCAGCCCGCAGACGCATATGACCTCTGACGAGCCGGGCACCCCCGCCACAGGTGTGCTGCCGAGCCACACCCGTGGCACGCCTTAGGCTTGTCACAATCCTTCGCCTCGTGTTCCTCAGATCCACAAAATCTGCATTTTCTTGTGCTGCACGAGGCGAATATGTGGCCGTAGGCCATACAGCGCCTGCAAAATGGGGGCTGACGTGCATAAAACAACGTCCCCCTGTCAGCCCCTAGGGAGAACATAGCAGGAGGATGGAGGTAGCCACCATGTCCCTTTGGGTCCTCTCTGAGGAGGGCCTGGAAGCCTCTCCTCCCATTCCAAAACCCAAGGGAGTCTTTGAGGTGCCTTGCTGAGGAGACGTTATCCATGTATCTCCCCAGAAAGGCCCTCACCTCTTCATCCTTAACGTATGGGTTGTAAATGTTGACAGTTACAACCCTAAAGTTATTCTTCGCCAGGCTTGTTATTTCATAGTGGCTCATCGGCCTCTCGCCTCCCACTGCTCTTGCCCTTCTCAGGATATCATCGTGTTTCTCCTCTGTATATAGTGCCACATCGTATGCTCCCTCCAACGAGTTGCCTTGGAAACAAAACACGTCCTTCACCGTCAGCTTTAGAATCCCCATCAATATTATCCTTCCAAAAGTTTCCCGTCCTAAAGGCTCCAACTCCTTTTCCTTCCAAGCAAAACGAATCGTGTTGGCCAGCCCAATCCCAGGGACCGACCGTGTTGATGTATTTAGCACCATCTCCGCAAGGAGAATGGCGCTCGTTCTCTTCTCTTCCAAAACAATGAAAAAAGAAAATCCAAAGTGACTGAGGCTATCTGGTGCAAACTAACACAGAGACAGGAACAATCACCCACAAACACACAGTGAAACCTGGGCTACCTAAATATGGTTCCCAATCAGAGACAACGATAATCACCTGACTCTGATTGAGAACCGCCTCAGGCAGCCATAGACTTTCCTAGACAACCCTACTCAGCCACAATCCTAATACCTACTAAAAACCCCAATACAAAAACACACCACAAAATAAACCCATGTCACACCCTGGCCTGACCAAATAAATAAAGAAAACACAAAATACTAAGACCGGACCGTGCAGGCGCACTGGAGCTCTTGAGCACCGAGCCTGCCCAACCTTACCTGGCTCGATGCCCACTCTAGCCCGGCCAATACGAAGAGCTGGTATGTACCGCACCGGGCTATGCACCCGCACTAAAGACACCGTGCGCTCCACAGCATAACATGGTGCCTGCCCGGTCTCTTTAGCCCCCCGGTAAGCACAGGAAGTTTGCGCAGGTCTCCTACCTGGCGTAGCCATACTCCCTGTGAGCCCCCCCCCCCCCCCAATACATTTTTGGGGCTGACTCTCGGGTTTCCATCCGCGTCGCCGTGCTGCCTCTTCATACCAGCGCCTCCCCGCTTTTCCGCCTCCAGTTCTTCTTTGGGGCGTCGATATTCACCAGGCTGTGCCCAGGGTCCTTTTCCGTCCAATATTTCCTCCCAAGTCCAGAAGTCCTGTGATCGCTGCTCCTCACGATAAACAGGGGGAGTTGGCTCAGGTCTGAACCCTGACTCTGCCACACTCTCCCTGAGCCCCCCCCCCCCCCCCCCCAAATACGTTTTTGGGGCTGACTTTCGGGCTTTCTTGCCAACCGTGTTCCCTCGTATCATCGGCTCCTCTCTCCGGCTGCCTCTGCTCTCCTAAGTGCCTCCACCTCTTCCCATGGGAGGCGATCTCTTCCAGCCAGTATCTCCTCCCAAGTGTAACAACCCTTGCCATCCAAAACGTCTTTCCATGTCTATTCCTCCGTTCGCTGCTTCTGCTGTCGCTGCCTGTCACCACGCTGCTTGGTCCTGGTGTGGTGGGTGATTCTGTAACGGTTTTCCTCCGCTGAAAGAGAAGCAGACCAAAATGAAGCGTGGTGGTTTCTCATGTTCTTTAATGAAAAAATGAACTAGACATGAAATAACTTAAATATACAAAAACGACAAACGGAACGTGAAAACCTATACAGCCTATCTTGTGACAACAAACACAGAGACAGGAACAATCACCCACAAACACACAGTGAAACCCGGGCTACCTAAATATGGTTCCCAATCAGAGACAACGATAACAGTGGTAGGCTTGATTACCAACAACGACGAGACGGCCTACAGGGAGGAGGTGAGGGCCCTCGGAGTGTGGTGTCAGGAAAATAACCTCACACTCAACGTCAACAAAACTAAGGAGATGATTGTGGACTTCAGGAAACACCCCCCTATCCACATCGATGGAACAGTAGTGGAGAGGGTAGCAAGTTTTAAGTTCCTCGGCATACACATCACAGACAAACTGAATTGGTCCACTCACACAGACAGCATCGTGAAGAAGGCGCAGCAGCGCCTCTTCAACCTCAGGAGGCTGAAGAAATTCGGCTTGTCACCAAAAGCACTCACAAACTTCTACAGATGCACAATCGAGAGCATTCTGGCGGGCTGTATCACCGCCTGGTATGGCAACTGCTCCGCCCTCAACCGTAAGGCTCTCCAGAGGGTAGTGAGGTCTGCACAACGCATCACCGGGGGCAAACTACCTGCCCTCCAGGACACCTACACCACCCGATGTTACAGGAAGGCCATAAAGATCATCAAGGACATCAACCACCCGAGCCACTGCCTGTTCACCCCGCTATCATCCAGAAGGCGAGGTCAGTACAGGTGCATCAAAGCTGGGACCGAGAGACTGAAAAACAGCTTCTATCGCAAGGCCATCAGACTGTTAAACAGCCACCACTAACATTGAGTGGCTGCTGCCAACACACTGACAATGACACTGACTCAACTCCAGCCACTTTAATAAAGAGAATTGATGGGAAATGATGTAAATATATCACTAGCCACTTTAAACAATGCTACCTTATATAATGTTACTTACCCTACATTATTCATCTCATATGCATACGTATATACTGTACTCTATATCATCGACTGCATCCTTATGTAATACATGTATCACTAGCCACTTTAACTATGCCACTTTGTTTACATACTCATCTCATATGTATATACTGTACTCGATATCATCTACTGTATCTTGCCTATGCTGCTCTGTACCATCACTCATTCATATATCCTTATGTACATATTCTTTATCCCCTTACACTGTGTATAAGACAGTAGTTTTGGAATTGTTAGTTAGATTACTTGTTGGTTATTACTGCATTGTCGGAACTAGAAGCACAAGCATTTCGCTACACTCGCATTAACATCTGCTAACCATGTGTATGTGACAAATAAAAATTTGATTTGATTTGATTTAATCACCTGACTCTGATTGAGAACCGCCTCAGGCAGCCATAGACTTTCCTAGACAACCCTACTCAGCCACAATCCCAATACCTACTAAAAAACCCAATACAAAAACACACCACAAATTAAACCCATGTCACACCCTGGCCTGACCAAATAAAGAAAGAAAACACAAAATACTAAGACCAAGGCGTGATAGTACCACGTTCATCTGTACAAACAATAGTACACAAGTATAAACACCATGGGACCACGCAGCCGTCATACCGCTCAGGAAGGAGATGCGTTCAGTCTCCTAGAGATTAATGTACTTTGGTGCGAAAGGTGCAAATCAATCCCAGAACAACAGCAAAGGACCTTGTTAAGAGGTTGGAGGAAACAGGTACAAAATTATCTATATCCACAGTAAAACAAGTCCTATCTCGACATAACCTGAAAGTCCGCTCAGCAAGGAAGAAGCCACTGCTCCAAAACTGCCATCAAAAAAGACAGACTACGGTTTGCAACTGCACATGGGGACAAAGATAGCACTTTTTGTAGAAATGTCCTCTGATCTGATGAAACAAAAATATAACTGTTTGGCCATAATGACCATCATTATGTTTGGAGGAAAAAGTGGGAGGCTTGCTGGCCGAAGAACACCATCCTAACCGTGAAGCACGGGGGTGGCAACATCATGTTGTGAGGGGGCTTTGCTGCAAGAGGGACTGGTGCACTTCACAAAATACATGGCATCATGAGGGAGGAAAATTATGAGGCTATATTGAAGCAACATCTCAAGTCAGGAAATTAAAACTTGATCGCAAATGGGTCTTCCAAATGGACAATGACCCCAAGCATACTTTCATAGTTGTGGCAAAATGGCTTAAGGACAACAAAGTCAAGGTATTGGAGAGGCATTCACAAAGCCTTGTGACCCCCATCCTACAGAAAATAAGTGGGCAGAACTGAAAAAGCGTGTGCAAGCGATTAGGACTACAAACCTGACTCAGTTGCATCAGCTCTGTCAGGAGGAATGGGCCAAATTTCACCCAAATTATTGTGGGAAGCTTTTAGAAGGCTACCCAAAACTTTTGACCCAAGTTAAACAATTTAAAGGCAATGCAAACAAATACTAATTGAGTGTATGTAAACTTCTGACCCACTGGGAATGTGATGAAAGAAATAAAAGCTGAAATAAATGATTCTCTCTACTATTATTCTGGCATTTAAGCCTTGAGACAACTGAAACATGGATTGTGTACTTGTATGTGTGCCATTCAGAGGGTGAATGGCAAAAAAATATAAGTGCCTTTTGAAAAGGGTCAGGCGCACCAATTTGAGTGTGTCAAGAACTGCAACGAAGCTGGGTTTTTCACGTTCAACAGTTTCCAATGTGTATCCAGAATGGTCCACCACCCAAAGGACATCCAGGCAACTTGACAAAACTGTGGGAAGCATTGCAGTCAACATGGGCGTTTCGACACCTTGTAAAGTCTATGCCCCAACAAATTGAAGCTGTTCTGAGGGCTAAAGGGGGTGCAACTCAATATTAGGAAGTTGTTCCTAATGTGTTGGACACAGTGGATAGTGCACTACTTTTGACCAGGGCCCATAGGTTCTATAAAGTATTGTACAATATAGGGAATAGGGTGCTATTTGGGACACATCCTAGGATACCTATGCCAGTGATGTAATGTGATGGAGGACAGCGCTAATGGCAACACTAGTACTTCGGCGAGAGAGAGGGACATTTGTGTCTGTGGGGGGAAGCACTCCCCTGCTTGTGACTGAAATGCTTTTCAGGAAATCACTCTCGCAGCAGGTTCCAGCTCAGAGTACTGCATGAGGGAAAATGGTTGTGACAAGTGGAAGACCATCCCTGTTGAATGAACCTCAAAGACACAAAGAGACCAAGACATACACACGAATGCACAAACACACAAATACGAATACACACACACAGCCACATAGTCACTCTTCAAGAGAGGGATATGTAGCCTTGAGAACCACTAAGAAACAAGATGAATGTTGTTATCATTTGTATGCAGCTGAAATGCAGTTTATTTCTGCTGACTACAACAAAGCATTCGAGCCTTGAAAGTTTGGACAGTCAAAAGTTTGGACACACCTACTCAATCAAGGGTTTTTCTTTATTTTGACTATTTTCTACATTGTAGAATGATAGTGAAGACATACAAACTATGAAATAACATATGGAATAATTTAGGAACCAAAAAAGTGTTAAACAAATCAAAATATATTTTATATTTTAGATTCTTCAAAAGAGACACACTTTGCCTTTAACGGCTTTGCACACTCTTGGCATTCTCTCAGCCAGCTTCACCTGGAATGCTTTTCCAACAGTCCTGAAGGACTTCCCTCATATGATGAGGATGAGAACGTGTATGACTTGACAGATGAGGACTTGTATGCTGCTTTTCTGCAGTTCAACTCATCCCAAACCATCTCAATTGAGTTGAGGTCTGGTGATTGTGGAGGCCAGGTCATCTGATGCAGCATTCCATCACTCTCCTTCTTGGTCAAATAGCCCTTACACAGCCTAGAGGTGTGTTGGGTCATTGTCCTGTTGAACAACAAATGATAGTCCCACCAAGTGCAAACCAGATGGGATGGCATATTGCTTCAGAATGCTGTGGTAGCCACACTGGTTAAGTTTGCCTTGAATTCTTAATAAATCACTGACAGTGTCACCAACAAAGCACCCCCACACCTCCTCCTCCATACTTCACGGTGGGAACCACACATGCAGAGATAATCCGTTCACCTATTCTGCATGTCACAAAGACATGGCGGTTGAAAAAAGAACATCTCAAATTTGGACTCATCAGACCTAAGAACAGATTTCCACCAGTCTAATGTCCATTACTCTGTTTCTTTGCCCAAGCAAGTCGCTTCTATTTGGTGTCCTTTAGTAGTGGTTTCTTTACAGTAATTAGACCAAGAAGGCCATATTCACAAAATCTCCTCTGAACAGTTGATGTTGAGATGTGTCTGTTACTTGAACTCTGTGAAGCATTTTTTTGGGCTGCAATTTCTGATGCTGGTAACTCTAATGAACTTAGCCTCTGCAGCAGATGTAACTCTGCGTCTTCCTTTCCTGTGGCGGTCCTCACAAGAGCCAATTTCATCATAGAGCTTGATGGTTTTTGCGACTGCACTTGGAGAAACTTTCAAAGTTCTTAAAATGTTCCAGATTGATTGTCATGTCTTAAAGTAATGATGGGCTCTTGCTTCTCTTTACTTATTTGAGTTGTTCTTGCCATAATATGGACTTGGTCTTTTTCCAAATAGGGCTATCTTCTATATACCACCCCTACCTTGTCACAACACAACTGATTGGCTCAAATGCATTTAAGAAGGAAAGAAATTCCACAAATTAACTTTTAACAAGGCACACCTGTTAATTGAATGCATTCCAGGTGACTACCTCATGAAGTTGGTTGAGAGAATGCCAAGAGTGTGCTAAGCTGTCATCAAGGCAAGGGGTGGTTACTTTGAGGAATCTCAAATCTCAAATATATTTAGGTTTATTTAACACTTTTTTGGTCACTACATGATTCCATGTGTGTTAATTTCGGTATTGTTTGGTTTTGCAGACATTAGGCTCCTACAGTAACTCACTGGACAAAACAACAAACCACCAACTAAACAAAACGTGAAGCTACTGTTGTGCACTCAGGCAACTAAATGTAGACAAGATCCCACAAATAACCATGGGGAAATGGCTACCTAGATATGATCCCCAATCAGAGACAATGATAAACAGCTGTCTCTGATTGGGAACCTTATATCAGGCCACCATAGACATACACATTCACCTAGATGACCCACCCAAGTCACTATCACGCCCCAACCAACACAGAGAATAAACAGCTTACTATGGTCAAGGCGTGACAATTACCTTATAATGCTAATCTAATCAAAACTTTTAAGAATATCAGAGAGAGACAGTGGGGAGCGAGGGATGAATCTGTAAGTCCATCTCTCACTGGTCTGAAGAAGCAGTTCTCAATGCTCAATATATCTCGCTGCCGTCAGATGCTGACCTTTGTGTATGCCTCCCTGATTTCTTATTTCTATGTTTGTTCTGCCAAGCTATGTGTTACGCTCCACTGACAAAGGACAATCATCTTTCTTAGTAAGGAGACAGCAACAGCCAGACAGACACACTCTCTAGGGAGACCACAATATAATTTTTTGTGGAGCATATGGAATATGGATATAGCACTTTACATTCATTTGCAATAGAGTATATATTATACATAGTGAGTTTACATAGTGCTACAGTAAATATTATCAAAAGCAGACATGATATTGTATATTGTTATTATTTGTATATTGAGGAATGGATTGTTCCAGTCCATTGTATTTCACTCTTCAATATACACTGAGTAAACAAAACATAAAGAACACCTGCTCTTTCCATGACATAGACTGACCAGAATCCAGGTGAAAGCTATGATCCCTTACTGATGTCACTTGTTAAATCCACTTCAATAAGCCTTAATGCAATTGAGACTTGTATTGTGTGTGTGTGTGTGTGTGTGTGTGTGTGTGTGTGTGTGTGTGTGTGTGTGTGTGTGTGTGTGTGTGTGTGTGTGTGTGTGTGTGTGTGTGTGTGTGTGTGCCATTCAGTAGGTGAATGGGAAAGACAAAATATATAAGTGCCTTTAAACGGGGTATGGTAGCAGGTGGCAGGTGCAACGGATTGTGTCAAGAACTGCAATGCAGTTGGGTTTTTCACTCTCAACAGTTTCCCATGTTTATTAAGAATGGTCCACCACCCAAAGGACATCCAGCTAACTTGACACAAGTGTGGGAAGCATTGGAGTCAGCATGGGCCAGCATGCTTTCGACACCTTGTCGAGTCCATGCTCAAATGTTTGATATAATCAATGTATACAGAACCAGTTTTATTAGACACAGGGACCTTGAAGTGGAGACTGTATTGATGGGTCCCAAAGAGCACCATGTATCATACAGTTCCTTCAGAAAGTATTCATAACCCTTGACTTATTCCACGTTTTGCTGTGTTACAGCCTGAATTCAAAATGGATTCAATTCTCTTTTTTTTCTTACCCATCTACACACAATATCCCATAATGACAAAGTGAAAACATTTCTAGAAAAACATATTTTACAACTGGAACATTCACTGTCTTCTTGACACTGTCTTCCGTAGATTTGGCCTTTTGTTTTAGGTTTTTGTCCTGCTGAAAAGTGAATTAGGTTCTGGTGGAAAGGTTCTGGTGGAAAGCAGACTGAACCAGGTTTTCCTCTAGGATTTTGCCTATGCTTAGCTCCATTGGATGTGCCCCAAACATAACACTGTATTCAGGACAAAAAGTGACTTGCTTAGAAAAATATGTTGTTGTCGATCCATCCTCAGTTTTCTCCTATCACAGCCATTAAAATCACCATAAGGCCTCATTGTGAAATCCCTAAGCGGTTTCCTTCCTCTCTGGCAACTCTCCGGCAAATGCCTGTTTGTTTGTAGTGAATGGGTGTATTGATACATCATCCAAAGTGTAATTCATAACTTCACCATGCTCAAAGGGACATTGAATATAATTTGTTTTACCCATCTACCAATAGCTCCTCTTCTTTGCAAGGCATTAGAAAACCTCCCTGGTTTTTGGTTGAAATTGTGATTGAAATTATCTGCTCAACTGAGGGACCTTACAGATAATTGTATGTGTGGGTACAGAGATGGAGGTAGTCATTCAGAAATCATGTTAAATATACTATTGTATTATGTCTCGGGCTAAGACCCAGATGAAGACAGTACGAGTCTCAGAGTTTATTACAGTACAAAGGGCAGGCAATCGGTAGGTCAAGGTAGGCAAAGAGTCGTAATCCAAATCAGAGTCAGGCAGGTACAGGATGACAGGTAGGATCAGGGTCAGGCAGAGTTTTGTTCTATGCACACACACTGCAGAAGGGAACGAACACTGCACCTTGATTAACAGACTCTCTATTCCCCAGATGATAGCAGCCGCTAGACAGGAAGTAGGGAGGATGGTCTCGGGGTCCGATGTTGTAGTAGTGGAACTGGTCAGACGTGAGAGTATGTCAGGCTTCACATTTTTGGACCCCGGTGGTAGGAGATAGTGAAATGGAAACGAGTGAAAACAGGAACCATCTCGCCTGCCTGGAGTACAAGCGCTTGGCGATGCGGCAATATTCCAGGTTCTTATGGTCCGTCCACACCAAGAATGAATGTTCCGCCCCTTCTAACCAATGCATCCACTCCTCCAACGTCATTTTAACTGCGAGTAATTCTCGATTTCCCACATAGATCTCCCACATAGATCCTCCCAACAGGGTTAAGACAATAGGAAAGGAACGCGCAGGGATGCAGCTTCTGGTCCTGGGCAGAATGCTGGGATAGGACAGCCCCCACTCTAACTTCCGAGGCGAACTCCACAACGAACTGACAGGATGGGTCCGGATGGATTAAGAAGGGAGCTGTAGTGAACCTCTACTAGAGGTTTGAGAATGCCCGGTCAACTGCTGGAGACCATATGAACGGAACCTTGGGAGAGGTGAGTGCAGAGAGGGGTGAAGCAAGGATGCTGCAACCCCGGATGAAACGATGGTAGAAATGAGCAAACCCCAGGAAAAGTTGCAGCTGCACTCTGGATGTGGGTTGAGGCCCATCCACCACCTCTCTCATCTTGTCAGGGTCCATCTGAATAATACCTGCAGCGATGACTTATCCTAGGAAGGAGTGGAGCGATGGAACTCACATTTCTCTGCCTTTACAAAAAGCTGATTCTCCAGGAGACACTGGAGGACCTGTTGGACATGAGGGACATGCTTTTGAACTGACTGGAAAGAAATTATGATGTCGTCGAGGCAGGCAAACGCAAATCGGTACAACATGTCACGGAGCCCATCATTTACCAGGGCCAGGAACACTGGGAGAGTGTTGTTGTGTCCAAACGGAATCCCCAGGAACTCGTAGTGCCCGCTAGCCGTGTTAAAGGCTGTCTTCCACTCGTCTACTTCCCATATCTGAACCAGATGTTAGGTGTTCCGAAGGTCCAACTTCTCGAAACCCGAGGAGATGCATGGTTGCGGGTAATGTTTTTTAACCGTAATGTCATTACGACCCCGGTAGTCGATACACAGACGCAGAGTCTTGTCCTTATGAACACATAATCCCTGCAGCAAGAGAGTCCTCAATATACCCTTCCATCAATTTGGTCTCCGGACCCGACAGGGAATACAGTCGCCACCGAGGTGGTGTGGTGCCCGGGAGAAGGTCGATAGCACAGTCGTAGGGCCGATGTGGAGGAAGAGATATGGTGCGGGCAGAGTTGAAAACCTCCCTTAAGTCCTGGTACTACGTGAGAATGGCTGTGAAATCCAAGGCTTTACCCAAGCCCGCAGGGAGATGTTCCGGGGCAGGCTGCACCGACTTCAGACAATGTGCACGGCAAAACGGACTCCAACCCGGACATAGCCCAGTCGATTAGGGGGTTGTGCCTCTGGAGCAATGAAAACCTCAAACCATGGGTACATGAGGGGACTCCAGGAGCAGAAACTGCATAGACTCACTATAGTTGCCTGACACTTGCAGGTTGATGGGAACCATATTGTGGGTGACTCTGCCAATATAGCGCCCATCCAGCACTCTGATGTCCATCGGGATGGAAAGGGGTTGAGTGGCGATACCTAGCTCCGAGTCAATGAGCACCCAGACTGGTCCCAGCACAATAGGGTAGCATAGAGGGGGTTACGAGTAGTGAAATATTGGAAACTCCCCGTACGGCTCACCAGTGTACTCATACCTATTGATGAGCCTGGTCTTTTAATGAGCAGGTAAGGGGAAATGGGAAAGGCGTATACCTAGTCAGTTGTCCAACTGAATGTATTCAACTGAAATGTGTCTTCCGCTTTTAACTCAACCCCTCTGAATCAGAGAGGTGCGGGGGGCTGCCTTAATCGACACCCACACCTTTGGCGCCCGTGGAACAGTGGGTTAACTGCCTTGCTCAGGGGCAGAATTACCAGTTTTTACCTTGTCAGCTCAGGGTAGCTAGATAAGAAATGGCCCGTAGCTCCACAATACAGACACCTCTTGGTGTTCAGTCTGCGTTAGGAACACAGCAAGCGACAATCTAGCCCTGCCCAGTTGCATGGGCTCCGAAGGAGGCGTGTCGAAGTGATTTCTGAGGGAACTCGGGTGATACAGCAGACTTCTGGGATTTCCAGGATTCCTCGGAGGCGAGGTGGAATTTGAGGGTGAGGGAAGGCGACAGGGAACCGACCTCCTCTCCCTCCTACGTTCCCTTAGCCGCCCATCGATCCGGATGGTCAAGGCTATGAAGGAGTCGAGATCCATGGGAAGCTACAGGGCTGCAAGCTTGTCTGTAATCATCTCCGATAATTTGTGAAGGAATATGTCGAACAGGGCTTCCGGGTTCCAGGCACTCTCAGCCTCCAACATGTGAAAATCAACCATGTAGTCTGCCACACTACATGAGTCTTGACATAGTTAGAGCATCTTACTAGCAGCCTCTCTCCCGGACAACAGAAAATAGAACACTTATCGTACCTCTTCCACATACTCCTCCAGACTAAGGTAAACGTTGGACTGTTGCTCCCACACTGCCATAGCCCAGACGAGTGCCCTCCCGAGTGCCTTCAACATTATCAGGTATGCTATCTCCGAGAAGTCGGAGGTGAACAAAGAAGGATGCAGTTCGAAAATGAGGGAGCACTGGGAGAGAAATGCCCGGCAGGTTCCAGAACCATGATAGCGCTCCGGAGGATGTAAGTAAGGTTCTCGGGACACCGGGGTAGGCTGGGAAGAAGAGCCGCTGGTGTCTGGGTTGCTGAGAGTCTTGGGGATTACTGTTGTGGCTTGCTGCCTAGTTGGAAATCCGCGGAATTGCTCCAGCAATGTACTGAACGCATGGTCATGGAGTTCTGCCAAGGTATAGAGTCCCTCCATAAGGCTTTGCAGTAACTCCTCGTGTTATCCTTGGGAGGAGACTGCGTTGCGAAGCTGGTCAAGAAGACTAGGAAAAGCAGAAATCTAGAGGACAGGAAACACGGTAACACGCTGTTAGGACTTGACGGGACAAGACGAACTGGCAACAGACAAACAGAAATGCAGGTATAAATGATCTCATAGAACAAAACGTATTTGATCTCCTAAGCCTGTGTTTACTAGAGATCTTATTTTCGGCGTTTATCCTAAAACCCTACAAAAACATTAATTTTCGCATAGGCTTTGTCCAACGAACCATGGCAATGTTAGTGCCTACAAAAATACACCATGTAATTCACAATTAGCACATTTCCATTGTCTGATTTGCATAACGTGAAATACATTTGCTGTTAAAACACATATTCTCATGCATGAGCAGCAGTTTATTTATTTCTCTCTCTCTACCTATCTCCTTCTCCCTACTCCCTTCTCTCTTTTCCTCTCTGTCTCTCTCTCTCACGCTCACAGGTTATTCTCTCTCTTCTTCACCCTCCCACTATCATAAATACTGGCAGAATATTACACTGGTGAATTGTATAACACAAAATCCTTGCAAATATCAATCACTTCTCGCCATTAATTTACACGGAAAATCGTAATTGTTTCAGTGCTGTACTTATATGTCCCTCACTGTTTCCTCACTGCTATACAATGAAAGTCGAGACTTGCTGGCATTGAAATTGAACTTCACTTGCCCTTCTGAGTTGCTCAAATCCTCATTTGAGAATGGAACTACATTTTAATGGCTTTTTATCGAATTTAATTTGATGGACCTCAGGGCTATGTGTTTGTCTAAGTATGGGCATGTGTGACCTTGTCCACTCCGGTCATGAAGCAGCTCAATCTTTCATACGGGCTTGGCTATAATTTGTGTGGTATGGATTATTGATTTATAAATTCTACTTCTAAGAATTATTAATACATTGGACATAAAATGCAATGGCGTGACACTGAGTTCACCTCTCTCTCCTCTCTCTGAGTGATGTGTAGACGATTAAAGAAAGAAAAAGCGCTGGGGAGTCTAATTAAACCACCCTGCTCTAGCCTGATGACTCACACCAAATTATTCCGCTGCTTTGTCATTCACTACACTGCTTTTTTGCTTGCCTGTACCTTCCCTCCCAGAGCTGGGTTTGCTTGGCTACCCAGACTCCTTGCTCTGTCCAAACACTATGCAACACCCACAAATATTTGTTTTTGCTCTGCAATGAGTATTGATCTGAGTACCTCCCCGATACCGCACCGAATACGAACACATTTGGGGCCGTCTGATTGGTCCAGAAACCGATGTGTTGGGCCAGAGCCAGACACACGGGGGTAAAGCGGTGGAATGACAACCCGTCATTGGCTTTGATACTCTGATTTGATAGAGACGTTTCTATTTGCATAACGCCCTTGTGCCCCTTGTCGCCACAAACGACTTCAATGATGGCAGTTCAAAACTATAAAGGTCTTCTGTCCTCTGAGTTTGTGGTCGAGTCCTGAATGGTACCCTATTCCCTATACAGTTGAAGTCAGATGTTAACATAAACCTTAGCCAAGTAGATTTAAACTCAGTGGATGGAACTCAATTCCATCCATAGAGACATACCCCAAGCGACTTACAGCTGTAATCGCAGCAAAAGGTGGCGCTACAAAGTATTAACTTAAGGGGGCTGAATCATTTTGCACGCCCAATTTTTCAGTTTTTGATTTGTTAAAAAAGTTTGAAATATCCAATAAATGTCGTTCCACTTCATGATTGTGTCCCACTTGTTGTTGAATCTTCACAAAAAAATACAGTTTTATATCTTTATGTTTGAATCCTGAAATGTGGCAAAAGGTCGCAAAGTTCAAGGGGGCCGAATACTTTCGCAAGGCACTGTACATCCACAGGTACACCTCCAATTGACTGAAATTATGTAAATTAGCCCATCAGAAGCTTCTAATGCCATGAGATAATTTTCTGGAATTTTCCAAGCTGTTTAAAGGCACAGCCAACTTTGTGTATGTAAACTTCTGACCCACTGGAATTGTGATACAGTGAATTATAAGTGAAATAATCTGTCTGTAAACAATTGTTGGAAAAATGACCTGAATTGTTGGGTTGGGCCCATAAGTAAGCATTTCACTATTAGCTACACCGGCTGTTTACAAAGCATGTGACAAATTTTATTTTATTTGAGGTATTTTAATTGTCTGTAATGTCTACTTATTAAATGTTTGTCATGTGAATTCAATTGTTTGCAATGTCTTTTAAGTTCTGTTTTGGACCCAAGGAAGATTAGCTGACTTTGTAGCGATAGCTAATGTGCAACCTAATAAAAAAGTAATTAAAATGCTTTGTCGCGGGATTTTGGTTCCCCAAGACCATCTTGTTGCCTCTTCACCACTATACGGCTGGGGCGAGATGCAGTGACCAACAGGTTGCCACGGGGCCCAGGTTTGCGGGATAGGCAGAAGTTATGAAAGGCTTTGTCTTCTTTCTTACGCATGTCACACTTCTGCCGCATGGTGGCCACGGTGGGCCTGTGCAACTCATTGGGTGTCACTGTGGCATACAGAAGGTCCACTTTTTATTTGTCTGTTAAACTGGACAAGGTTAACCAAAGTGCCCTCTCTCTCCAGGTTTATGGTGCGACCACAGCCTTGGATGGCACTACAGGAGGAAATAGGATCAGGTCTGTAATCATACAGATCTCACCCAGAAGCATCTGGATTCTGGGTATGCAATCCAGTTGCTTGAAGCCCCTCCTCCAGTAACTCAGCCTGGTAAGCCATCAATATAGAGGTTATTTAAGTGCTCTGATTGACTGGGAAGAGGCTTGTAAATCTCATGGAAAATATAGACAAATTAAAAGCGTGCGCCATCTTTCCAGGGTGGGAAGTACTGGCAGTGTTAGTAGCATTGCGTGTGGGGTGGAGGTGGTCAGCCAGTGACGACTCCACCGTGTGAGAGCTGGAAAACCGGGATTGTGCATGTCCATACACTAGATGAGGCCATGCAAAAAGACTAAATGGTTCATTAAGACCTATATTAAACATCTTATGAATGGAGTAATGATGAATAAAGTATTTACTAATCCATTATAAATGCTTTATTACGTGGATTCAATAAAGTGCTACCGAATAGTTTTTTTTAGACAACTGCAAACTTCAAGGATTAGGCCATGCAAGGAGTTGGTCTGATGTTCAGATGTGATTTCATCAGCCACCCCCTTGCTTGTCGGAATAATTGAGGAGCATTTGAGGACAAAATAGGAATGTATTGCACTATGTAGGGAATCTTGTTGTTTTTATTGTTTTTCTTTAAATATATTTTTCTCCCTTCATGCTGTGTGAGGTTCCAGGTGGCCGTGGAACAGAGCAACAAATAACGTTGACCTTCCTGCCTCGCTTGCTTTCTACTGAGCATTAGCCAGCCGAGCAGATATGTATAATGTCAATCACAAAATACAGCAGGAAGATCAGAGAGGGGGACGGGACCGTCATGGGAGATAACTGGGTCTGAAGAAAGGCATCTGACACTGAGATATTTCCTTGATCAACCCCCACTCATCTAGGCAGGTGATCTGACATTCTTTAATCATGCTAATGGAAAGTAAGACTAGGGTCATGTTGCAAATAACACCCTATTCCCTATAAAGTGTACTAATTTTGACCAAAGCCCTATGGTAGGACCTATGGGCCCTGGTAAAAAGTAATGCACTATATAGGGAACAAAGTGCCATTTCGGATGCCTCCTAAGTTACATCCTCATCAGGGTTTATTCCCCCTCATACTCCCCTTCCTCAAAGCTTATGCCATCATATTTAAACATTTTCCATCCACAGGACCTTAGCTACAACAACATTGCACTACTGTTAGCTATAGCATGTCATTAAATCTCACATAAGTCTAATCAAGATTGATGATTGACGTATACATTTCGCCTGACATTCCATGGCTGTTTTCCCAAATAGATTTTTGGTGCTTTATCTCTCCTCCTCTTTTCTCTTCTCATTATGTTTTGTCATTTCCTCACGCCATCTTTCCTTGTTTTGTTTCAAATATGTTTAGAGCTGGAATCAATCCATATGGCAGAAGTACCAAAGAAGATACGCATTAAAAACATGAAGGTAATTTTCGATTGAGCCGACATATGCAGCATTTCCCGTGAATTGAATCCTGCCCTTAATCTCTAAATACAACACTGGCAGGCTGTAAATTTGGCATGTTGCAGTGGAGTTAGTAAGTGGGGCCTTTAATGCATCACGCTGGTTAAAGGTTTATCTGTCCTCGTATGGCCCAGTGTATAACCTCAATGGCACGAGCCCTTCATTTCCTCCTCATCATAGCTAATACACATTATGGCCAACCAGCGTAACACACACTCTAATATCCTCTAATACACTCTATGGCCAGCATAACAGCAAAGCACACACTATAATATCATAATACACTCAAATCAAATCAAATTTATTTATATATAGCCCTTCGTACATCAGCTGATATCTCAAAGTGCTGTACAGAAACCCAGCCTAAAACCCCAAACAGCAAGCAATGCAGGTGTAGAAGCACGGTGGCTAGGAAAAACTCCCTAGAAAGGCCAAAACCTAGGAAGAAACCTAGAGAGGAACCAGGCTATGTGGGGTGGCCAGTCCTCTTCTGGCTGTGCCGGGTGGAGATTATAACAGAACATGGCCAAGATGTTCAAATGTTCATAAATGACCAGCATGGTCGAATAATAATAAGGCAGAACAGTTGAAACTGGAGCAGCAGCACAGTCAGGTGGAAGTTGAAACTGGAGCAGCAGCATGGCCAGGTGGACTGGGGACAGCAAGGAGTCATCATGTCAGGTAGTCCTGGGGCATGGTCCTAGGGCTCAGGTCAGTTGAAACTGGAACAGCAGCATGGCCAGGTGGACTGGGGACAGCAAGGAGTCATCATGTCAGGTAGTCCTGGGGCATGGTCCTAGGGCTCAGGTCCTCCGAGAGAGAGAAAGAAAGAGAGAAGGAGAGAATTAGAGAACGCACATTTAGATTCACACAGGACACCGAATAGGACAGGAGAAGTACTCCAGATATAACAAACTGACCCCAGCCCCCCGACACATAAACTACTGCAGCATAAATACTGGAGGCTGAGACAGGAGGGGTCAGGAGACACTGTGGCCCCATCCGAGGACACCCCCGGACAGGGCCACTCCCACTGTATGACCACCAACTACGCCACTATAAAGGTAAACATTCTAAAATGATCATCACAGCTAACACACTGTATGGCCAAACAGCAATACAGCAACCCCACATCAAGAACATACTCATAGTGTACATAGTATACAAAGCACAGCATTTTCAAAGGGATAGCGTAATTGTAGGTGGCTCTATACTGTGGCTGCTGTAATAAATCCGATATTTTGTTTGCTTGTAAGTTACGAAACCCCAGTTGTCATATCTAAGAATAGCCTTTAGATGTGGTTTATTCACAGAAATTGTTGTTGAAATTGGGTTGTTATGCCTTATTGACACTTTCCACGCTGCGCTTAGGTCGACTCTTCCTTCCACCAATGATGAGCGTTACACTAGGGCACTCAGAAACACTCAATGTCGTCTTGGTGAGCAACTCTAGTGTATATTTGGCCTTGTGTTTCCGGTTATTGACCGGCTGAAAGGTGAATTTGTCTCCCAGTGTCTATTGGAAAGCAAACTGAACCAGGTTTTCCTTTAGAATTTTGCCTGTGCTTAGCTCTATTCCATTTATTTTTTATCCTGGTCATTGTGGTTAAATCTGTGTTTGAAACTCACTGCTCGACTGAGGGACCTTACAGATAATTAAATGTGTGGGGTACATTGACAAGGTCATTCAAAAATCATACTATTATTGCACACAGAGTGAGTCCATGTAACGTATTATGTGACTTGTTGTAACGTTCGTCGTTGGGAGAAAGAGAGGAGGGCCAAGGTGCAGTGTCGTAAGTGTTCATAGCTTTTAATGACGTACTCGAACACTGAACAAAACAAAAAATAACAAACGAACAGGTGCGGTAAGGTGAAAGACAAAAACACTAAACAGGAAATAATCACCCACAACGCAAAAGTGAAACCAGGCTACCTAAGTATGGTTCTCAATCAGGGACAACGATTGACAGCTGCCTCTGATTGAGAACCATACCAGGCCAAACACAGAAATCCCGAATCATAGAAAAAGGAACATAGACAACCCACCCAACTCACGCCCTGACCATACTAAACAAAAGAAAGAACTAAGGTCAGAACGTGACACTTGTTAAGCAAATGGTTACTCCTGAACTTATTTAGGCTTGCTATAACAAATGGTTTGACTACTTATTGACTCAAAACATTTCAGCTTTTCCTTTTTTATTAATACATAGTAATGTCTAAAACATAATTCCACTTTGACATTATGGGGCATTGTTTATAGGCCAGTGACAAAACAAATTGTGGAAAAAGTCAAGGGGTGTGAATACATTCTGGCACAGTCAAAAGTTTGGACACATGAGTTATACTCAGCCTTGTCTCAGGATGGTAGGATGGTAAGCCTTGTCAGCCTTGTCTCAGGATGGTAAGTTGGTGGTTGAAGATATCCCTCTAGTGGTGTGGGGGCTGTGCTTTGGCAAAGTGGGTGGGGTTATAGCCTTCCTGTTTGGCCCTGTCCGGGGGTGTCCTCGGATGGGGCCACAGTGTCTCCTGACCCCTCCTGTCTCAGCCTCCAGTATTTATGCTGCAGTAGTTTATGTGTCGGGGGGCTGGGGTCAGTTTGTTATATCTGGAGTACTTCTCCTGTCCTATTCGGTGTCCTGTGTGAATCTAAGTGTGCGTTCTCTAATTCTCTCCTTCTCTCTTTCTTTCTCTCTCTCGGAGGACCTGAGCCCTAGGACCATGCCCCAGGACTACCTGACATGATGAATCCTTGCTGTCCCCAGTCCACCTGGCCATGCTGCTGTTCCAGTTTCAACTGACCTGAGCCCTAGGACCATGCCCCAGGACTACCTGACATGATGACTCCTTGCTGTCCCCAGTCCACCTGGCCATGCTGCTGCTCCAGTTTCAACTTCCACCTGACTGTGCTGCTGCTCCAGTTTCAACTGTTCTGCCTTATTATTATTCAGCCATGCTGGTCATTTATGAACATTTTAACATCTTGGCCATGTTCTGTTATAATCTCCACCCGGCACAGCCAGAAGAGGACTGGCCACCCCACATAGCCTGGTTCCTCTCTAGGTTTCTTCCTAGGTATTGGCCTTTCTAGGGAGTTTTTCCTAGCCACCGTGCTTCTACACCTGCATTGCTTGCTGTTTGGGGTTTTAGGCTTGGTTTCTGTACAGCACTTTGAGATATCAGCTGATGTACGAAGGGCTATATAAATAAATTTGATTTGATTTGATTTGATGAGTATCATTCAAGGGTTTTTCTTCCTTTTTACTATTTTCTACATTGTAGAATAAAAGTGAAGACACCAAAACTATGAATTAACACATGGAATCATGTAGTAACCTAAAAAGTACTATTTTAGACTCTCAACCACCTTCATGAGGTAGTCACCTGGAATGCATTTCAATTAACAGGTGAGCCTTGTTAAAGTTCATTTGTGGAATTTATTTCCTTAATGTGTTTGAGCCAATCAGTTGTGTTGTAACAAGGTAGGGGTGGTATACAGAAGATAGCCCTATTTGGTAAAAGACCAAGTCCATATTATGTCAAGAACAGCTCAAATAAGCAAAGAGAAATGACAGTCCATCATTACTTTAAGACATCAAGGTCAGTTAATGCGGAACATTTCAAGAACTTTGAAAGTTTCTTCAAGTGCAGTCGCAAAAACCATCAAGCGCTATGATGAAACTGGCTCTCATGAGGACCGCCACAGTAAAGGAAGACCCAGAGTTACCTCTGCTGCAGAGGATACGTTTATTTTAGTCAACTACACCTCAGATTGCTGCCCAAGTAAATGCTTCACGGAGTTCAAGTAACAGACACATCTCAACATCAACTGTTCAGATAAGACTGCGTGAATCAGGACTTCATAGTCAAATTGCTGCAAGAAACGACTACTAAAGGACACATATAAGAAGAGACTTGCTTGCTCCAAGAAACATGAGCAATAAACATTAGACCGGTGGAAATCTGCCCTTTGGTCTGATGAGTCCATATTTGAGATTTTTGGTTCCAACCGCCGTGTCGGAACCATTCATCCGACGCAGAGTAGGTGAACGGATGATATCTGCATGTGTGATTCTCACCGTGAAGCATGGAGGAGGAGGTGTGATGGTGCTTTGCTGGTGACACTGTCTGTGATTTTATAAATTCAAGCCACATTTAACCAGCATGCCTACCACAGCATTCTGCAGCGACACGCCAACCCATCTGGTTTGCGCTTAGTAGAACTATCATTTGTTTTTAAACACGACAATGACCCAACACACCTCCAGGCACTTGTTTTGAGATCAAAATGAGATCTGCATGTAGTCACGAGTGCACATTTTGCTTCCTACAAGAGCACAAAACGTGTATATTTCTAGACATGTTTGAAAAGCGAATCAGGGTGAGATTTATCTGTCTTAAAGACAGGCTTGAATAATTTATCTGATTCCCTGTAATAATGGTAAGGGAAAAATAATACATTTTATTTAGTAAAGTGGTTTCTTGCATCAAACAACACCACAACATTTTCAGTCACCTCTTTGTCCAAAGGACAGGGAGGTTAATGTCAAGCCCTATATGTTTGTTTTTTTCAAAATTGGAATGTAGGCCTACATTGAACACAACTCATTGGTGATAGAACAGTTATTTCTGTGTTGAAATGTTATGGGATGCAATTTCTCCATTGTTTTGATGGTAGGCCACTCTGATAGGCCTAGATTCTGATAAAATAGCCACAGCAGCCTACTTGGCCCCGGTTTAAACTGTAACTTAAAGTGGGTACAGACTCAGTGTTCACAGTAAATAAATGCTAGAAGAATTTTTACAACTTCAAGTTTGCGCTCAGCAGACCTGAAATTTGCTCAGCATCTCCTATTTATATTTAAGTGTAGTTAGCTATCTAAAATTGGTTAACTTTCATTAAATGGATTCCAGAGAGGATATAGCCCAAAGGTATTCTTAATGATCATAGATTGTCTGTCGGATAGCATGCAGAAGAGATCCTGTTTAATGGCTTTTGTTCAAGCATTCCTGATAGCTACATGATTAGAAGAAGAATATCACATATCTATCCCAGATACTGTACATCACACTTTTTCACACAGGACCCACTTACACACACACATACACACACACACACACATGCACACACACACACGTTGTGGACTTGGAGCAGGGTGTCAGCCGCAGGCTCAGGTCCTGCTTAACGACACTTTGATTGGTCTGTGATTGCAGGTAAGAAAGCTTTTTACTGATAATTGTTAGTATGCATCACTGTCCAGCTCTAAATCATTTACACACATGTATATTTTATTTATTTACATGACAACATAATGAATACACCATTTGTATGTATATCTCTCTTGATGTAAGCATTGTCTGTCTGGTTTATTGACTGTTACCTACTATCTATTGACCTTAAACAGAATTGCTCCTAACAATGTCCTAGGGGACACAGAGAGATGGAAGGTGGCAGTGTTTTCATATGCATCAGTCGATCAGTAGGGGAATCTAAGATGATATACTGTAGCTTCAAAATGTGTATGATAAAAGTGTTAAGTGCATTCTGTAAATCATTTTCACATGAACTCACAGGAGACAAAGGAGAAGGAGAAGGGAACGTCTAAGTCAGAAAATAGTCTATTTTCACTTGCTGAAAAGAGACAGTGAAGGCCAACCAGCCAAAAGGAAGAGAGTGAAATGTGGAGAGCAATGTAAGGGGAGGCGAGGTCATATTTCAACAACCGGTTGATGTCATATGTTTTTGAATTACTACTGTCTTTGTAAAGTGACTCTTTCATGGTCAATTCATAAATCTATACATGTCATTAATATGAGCCGTATATTGAGATATGTATACAGAGTAAATTCATACATCAATCCTGAAATGTGGGGGGTAGTATTATCTTGTTATTTACAGACAGGAGTTAAAAGAAGATGCCTGGGGTAGTTGGAGATATTGAGTAATTTGTGCGTTTTATTGTAACGTCTCCTATGACTGTAGGAATTCATAGGACTTTTATGTCCACTAGACGTCCAAATGTAGGTGTGCCCCTGTCACTAGCCTCTTTTGAATTATGGAAGGGGAGGGGTTAATTTGGCCCGTAGACTTGGTCGAGAGAATTTAGGAGGGGAATCGGGAATCGCATAGTTGGCCAGTGCTCACACAAGGTTTTGTTCTGGGTTGCCGAGATTAAGGATCAACTGCCCTTCTTTTGGTGTCTCTATATTTTCAGAGAGTAGTTAAGACAATTAAAGCAAAGGTGTGACCCCCAGGTTAATGGGAATCTGTACTTTGCGTTGTATCCTGTTGTCAACAACCTTGGTTTAAGTTATATGGAAGTAAGTACCTTAATGGAACTGCTTTACAAATGAAAAATGTGGGCCTGTTTCCATGTTTTGTTAGAGCAAAACATGCAGAGGCCATTCTAAAGGTCAATTCCAGGTGACAGGCCAGCTGATGTGTCACAGCCAACTATGACATCAAGCTGGATGCGGAAACGGATGGCCTGGGAGTGGTGGCAGAAGGCTTTATATTTTATATTCATTAGCTCTGACAAATTGAAAACCCTAGTCATTGGCGACTCCATTACCCGCAGTATTAGACTTAAAACTAATCATCCAGCGATCATACACTGTTTACCAGGGGCAGGGCTACCGACGTTAAGGCTAATCTGAAGATGGTGCTGGCTAAAGGTAAAACTGGCGAGTGTAGAGAGTATAGAGATATTGTTATCCACGTCGGCACCAACAATGTTAGGGTGAAACAGTCAGAGGTCACCAAGTGCAACATAGCTTCAGCGTGTAAATCAGTATGTCTCTGGCCCCCTCCCAGTATGTTAGAGTGATGAGCTCTACAGCAGAGTCTCACAACTCAATCGCTGGTTGAAAACCGTTTTCTGCCCCTCCCAAAAGAGAGAATTTGTCGATAATAGGCCCTCTTTCTGGGACTCACCCACAAACAGGACCAAGCCTGGCCTGCTGAGGGGTGACGGACTCCATCCTAGCTGGAAGGGTGCTCTCATCTTATCTACCAACATAGACAGGGCTCTAACTCCTCTAGCTCCACAATGAAATAGGGTGCAGGCCAGGCAGCAGGCTGTTAGCCAGCCTGCCAGCTTAGTGGAGTCTGCCACTAGCACAGTCAGGGGAATGTCTCTAATTCTCTCTTTCTTTCTCTCTCTCGGAGGACCTGAGCCCTAGGACCATACCTGGCATGATGACTCCTTGCTGTCCCCAATCCACCTGGCCGTGTTGCTGCTCCAGATTCAACTGTCCTGCCTGTGGCTATGGAATCATGACCTGTTCACCGGATGTGCTACCTGTCCCAGACCTATTAATTGACCATGCTAGTCATTTATGAACATTTGAACATCTTGGCCATGTTCTGTTATAATCTCCACCCGGCACAGCCAGAAGAGGACTGGCCACCCCTCATAGCCTGGTTCCTCTCTAGGTTTCTTTCTAGGTTTTGGCCTTTCTAGAGAGTTTTTTCTAGCCAATGTGCTTCAACACCTGCATTGCTTGCTGTTTGGGGTTTTAGGCTGGGTTTCTGTACAGCACTTTGAGATATCAGCTGATGTACGAAGTGATATATAAATACATTTGATTTGATTTGATATTTCCACATGGAGTGCATTGTGACAGCAATTTTTTTTTTACCTCTGCTACTAGGAGGAGGCAGTTATAAGATGCAGAGACTGCCGATCGCATGGCGTGGTTTTGCTCGGAATGTGACCGGATCGAGCACGGGAAAAGGCCTCTCCAGAACAGGGAAAATAAGGTTTCTACAAATCTATCCCATATTGTACGAACTGGCCATGACAGACCCAGCAGACCTGGACCAGCTCCGCCATGCTGTCTCCCTGCAGGGAGCCACCATTGGGAGGCATGAGGAGCTATTTCAGGACCTTCTAGAAGGACTTCTTTCCCTGACGGAACGTCACGACCAGGGGTTTAAGGCTATTATGGAGCAAATCAGGGTGTTAGCTCATAGGCAGTCTAACACCTCTGAGAACCCTCAACCACCCAGTAACTTTTTCCCTATGAGTGGTGAGTTTGTACATCTTACCCTGCCTCCTCGGGAACCCCACTTACCACCTCCGGAGCGTTACTCTGGGGATCCTGGTACCTGCCAGGGTTTTCTTTCTCAATGCTCACTTATTTTTAAGCTACAGCCATCTTCGTTCCCTTCAGACCGATCTAAGATGGCATATATTATTACGCTAATGTCGGGAAGGGCACTCTCCTGGGTGACGGCTGTTTGGGAGCAAAAATCCGTCATTTGTCGTCATCTGCAGGATTTCATGGCAAAGGTGAGGAAGGTGTTCGATTCTCCGGTATCCAGGAGAGAGGAGGCCCGTAAACTTCTTGAATTACGTCAAGATTCCCGTAGTGTGGCAGACTACGCTGTTGATTTTCGCACGTTGGCTGCCGAGAGCACCTAGAATCCGGAGTCCCTTTTCGATACCTTCCTTCACGGACTATCTGAGGTGATAAAGGATGAGCTAACTGCTCAGGAATTGCCGGGGGACCTTGATTCCCTCATCTCCATCACCATTAGAATTGATGGGAACGCAGCTAAGGGAACGCAGGAGTGAGAGGAGGTCTGGCCTGGGTCACACTCGTTCCTCTGCAGTGGCTTGCACATCTTCGAAGGGATCCGAAAATCTCCTAAACCTATTTTCCAGAGAGGATCCAAAGCCACCCGAGCCTCCTCGAGAATCATTGATGACGGGTGAGTCTGACACACCTATGTGAACCTATGCAACTGGGAAGGGCTAGGTTATCGCCTATGGCAGGCTAAGCTCCATTTGCTGTCTGTATTGTGGAGCTGTAGGGCATTGTATAGCCACCTGCCCAGTTAAGAGACCAGACACCTTAGTAGGCACAAGCACTCTGGTGAGTCTGACTGGGAATACTCTAAGTCCCATTACCCATACTCCTTTTTATGTGAGCTTGCTGTGGGGAGACCAAGTCTCTCCGGTTGCTTATTGACTCTGGAGAAGATGAGAGTTTTATGGACGCTACCCTGGTATCAGAACTGGGTATCACTACTCAACTCCTCTCTGTTCTCATGGATGACAGAGGACTGGACGGTCGCTCCATTAGTAGAGTCAAACACAGCACAATTCCCCTAAATATGCGGATATCTGGAAACCTCGGTGAGTCAATTCAGCTCCTCCTCTTTGAGTCTCCCCACATACCTGTTTTGGGTTTTTCTTTGCTCCAAAAACACAACCCAGTTATTGACTGGACTATGGATTCCATTCTGGGTTGGAGGCAATCTTGCCATTCACACTGCCTAAAGGCGGCACAGCCATCTCCGAAATGTCTGTCTCCAGGATTAAGTACGGCCTCGGATCTCTCTGCCGTGCCCGCAGAGTATCAGGATCTCTTGGAGGTTTTCAGCGAGGCTCGTGCTACCTCCTTTCCTCCAGATCCTCCCTACGATTGTGCTATTGACCTCCTTCCGGGCACCACACCGCCTCGAAGCCGGCTATATTCCCTGTCCGGACCTGAGTCCAAGGTCATGGAGGAGTACACTGGCTGTTGGGAGCATTCATCCTTCTAGCTATCCTGCCGGCTCAGGATTCTTATTTGTGGGGAAAAGGGACAAGACCCTGCGTCCATGTATTGATTACCGGGCTCTCAATGATATTACGATTAAAAATCGGTAGTCTCTACCACTCCTCTCCTCAGCTTTCGAACCTCTCCAGGGGGCTACCAAATTCTCTAAACTGGACCTTTGGAATGCCTACCATCTCATGCAGATGCACGAAGGAGACGTGTGGAAGACAGCTTTCAAAACTGCCAGTGGACAATATGAGTACCTGGTTATGCCATTTGGACTCACCAACGCGCCTTCTGTTTTCCAGGCTCTGGTCAATGATGTGCTCCGGCACATGTTGAATAGTTTTGTTTTTGTCTACCTCGACGCCATCCTGGTTTTCTCGCCTTCTGTCCAGGAACACATTCTCCATGTTTGACAGGTTCTTCAGCGCCTCTTGGAGAATCAGTTGTTTGAAAGGCTGAGGAGTGAGTTCCACTGCTCCACTATCTCCTTTCTATGATACATTATTGCTGAAGGGAATGTACAGATTCTTGCAGAGAAGGTGAAAGCAGTGGTGGATTGGCACCAGCCCAGGTCGAGGGTGCAGCTCTAACGGTCTCTGGGTTTCGCTAGTTTCTACCACAGTTTTATTCGGGACTACAGCAACCTGGAGGCTCCCCTCTCTGTACTCACCTCTCCCAAGGTACGTACTGTTCACATGGTCTCCAGCAGCAGACAAGGCTTTTGGGGATCTTAATAACCTCTTGAAGCTAGGAGGCACTATTTTTATGTTTGGCTGGAAGGGGCGGAACATCCATTCCTGGTATGGACGGATCATAAATATTTAGAATACCTCCATACTGCCAAGCGCCTCAACCCATACTGCCATCCGCCAAACAAGAGGCAGGGAGATAAAGAGGGAGTGGCAGTGGAACTGTACAGACGGGATAGAGCGGCCATCTTCACGTTCTTTGACCCTGGTCGGTAGGAGATGGTGAAATTAAACCTGGTAAATAACAGATCCCAATGAGCTCGTTGGGCGTACCTGGAGAAGAGCTCGGGCGGTTCTTCTCAAGACCACTTCCAGGTATCGTCGACAAGCGGAACGCCACCGGACTCTGGCTTCTCGCTATCGGGTCGGGCAAAGGTTATGGTTGTCCACTCGGGACCTACCCCTCCAGGTAGAATCCCGTAAACTTTCCCCCCGTTTCATTGGCCCTTTCCCCATTTCTAGAGTCATTAGTCCCACTACTGCCCATCTGTCGTTGCCCCATACCATCCGTGTTCACCCCACTTTTCATGTGTCCAGGATTATGTCCCCTGTCTTCTGTTTCTAGGCCCATCCCTCCCCCGGGTCATCGATGGTCAGCCAGTGTATATGGTGAGACGCCTCCTGAGGGTTTGACCACGGGGCAGGGGTTTCCAGTACCTGGTTGACTGGGAGGGTTATGGCCCGGAGGAGAGGTGCTGGGTTCCTGCTAAAGACATCCTGGACACAGCCCTCATTGACGATTTACACCGCCAACACCCCGATCAGCCAGGTATGCACCCAGGTAGGACACCAGGTGGCACCCCTAGGTGGGGGGGGGGGGGGGGGGGGGGTACTGTCCCGCCCTGATCTGTTTCACCTTGTAATTGTCTCCACCCTCCAGGTGTCACTTATTTTTCACAGTGTATTTATCCCTGTGTTTCCTGTCTCTTTGTGCCAGTTCGTCTTGTCTGTTTCAAGTCAACCGGTGTGTTTTTCCAGTGCTTCTGCTTTTGCTATTCTCTCTTTTGCTAGTCCTCCCGGTTTTGACCCTTGCCGGTTTTCTGGACTACGTGCCTGCCTGACCAGTCTGCCTGCCTTGACCCCGAGCCTGCCTGCCACTCTGTACCTCCTGTACTCTGATCTGGTTTTGACCTTTTGCCTGTCCATGACCATTCTCTTGCCTACCATTTTTGGAACTAATAAATATCAAATACTCAAACCATCTGCCTCCCATGTCTGCATCTGGGTCTGGCCCTGAGCCCTTATATATGCATCATGCCAAAAGCTGTAGGCTTGTTCATTTAACAGATAAAATATGGTTATAAGTACTGTGCCATTATTTTATATTATATGATTTTATGGTAAGAAGATTATAATTAAATGTACCTGAATGATACGGGATGATATGACAACAGCCAGTGAAAGTGCAGGGCGCCACATTCTAAACAACAGAAATCTCATACTTACAATTCCTCAAACATACGTGTATCTTGTACCGTTTTAAAGGTAATCTTGTTGTTCATCACACCACTGTGTCCGATTTCAAATAGGCTTTACAGCGAAAGCACCACAAACGATTATGTTAGGTCACCATCAAGCCACAGAAAAACACAGCCATTTTTCCAGCCAAAGAGGAGTCACAAAAAGCACAAATATAGATAAAATGAATCACTAACCTTTGATCTTCATCAGATGATACTCAAAGGACTTCATGTTACACAATACATGTATGTTTTGTTTGATAAAGTTCATATTCATATCCAAAAATCTGAGTTTACATTACGTTCACTAGTTCCAAAAACATCCAGTGATTTTGCATAGCCACATCGATTCAACAGAAATACTCATCATAAATGTAGATGATAATACAAGTTATACATGTGGAATTATAGATATACCTCTCCTTAATACAACCGCTGTGTCAGATTTAAAAAATACTTTATGGAAAAAGCAAACCATGCAAACTGAGACGGCGCTCAGAAAACACATAAAATATTCAGCCATGTTGGAATCAACAGAAATCAGAAATTACATTATAAATATTCCCTTACCTTTGATCTTCATCAGAGTTCCATCTTCATCGCAGTTCCACAATAAATGCTTGATTAGTTCGATAATGTCCATTATTTATGCCCAAGTAGCTACTTTTGTTAGCGCGTTAGGTATACAAATCCAAACGCTCGTGCAGGTCCCGCATAACTTCGGGACAAAAACTTAAAAATGTTATATTACAGGTCTTAGAAACATTTCAAACTAAGTATAGAATCAATCTTTAGGGTGTTATCATAAATCTTCAATTATGTTCCAACCGGAGAATTACTTTGTGTCTAGAGAAGCAGGTCGATATCATGTGAAATGCGCGTGACCAGGAAATGGCTCTCTGCCAGTAACCTGACTCAGTTCCATCTTATTCAGCCCGGCAACACAGTCGAAACCTCATTCAAGTTTCTAAAGACGGTTGACATCTAGTGGAAGCCCTAGGAAGTGCAACTTCATCCATATCCCACTGTGAATTCAATATGGCCTGGGTTGAAAATCGACCATCCCCAGATTTCTCATATCCTGTTTGGATTTAATCTCAGGTTTTTGCCTGCCATATGAGTTCTGTTATACTCACAGACATCATTCAAACAGTTTTAGAAACTTCAGAGTGTTTTCTATCCGATACTAATAATAATATGCATATATTAGCAAATGGGAATGAGGAGCAGGCCATTTACTCTGGGCACCTCTGGGCACCTTTCATCCAAGCTACTCAATACTGCCCCTGCAGCCATAAGAAGTTATACATAGCGGTGGGTATAATTCTGAATGCTGATTGGTTTAAACCGCATTCCAGCCAGTGTCTATTTCACAAATTACCAACGGCTACAACGGCTAAAACTATCATGTCAAAATGCCTATTTACTCTGTCCATCTGACTGACAATCCACTGTCTCATAAGCCAAGCCAGGCAATTTATAAACATGAAACACTATAAAAATCATCTAGACAGTATCTAACATTTCTTTAAGACTAACATTTAGTATTCAACAGTGGTGATTTGTATAAATCTTGCTGTCTGTCTCTCCGACATTTGCAACATTGTTTCAATATTCAAATTGGATCTCCAGCTGTCCCATAATAATGAATGTTTCGGGAGTCATGAATCAGCATAATTTTTGTGGATATATATACAAAGAACTATTAATAGAAAACGAAATAAAGTACAGGAGGTTGAATTCTTTCCAGCTTCAGTTTGAAGTGATTGTGTTAGCTGTGTTGTTGCCTAGTTCTTGAACAACAGTATCCTGACGAGAGAGCACATTTTCTTTGCCAGGTGAAATCACACATTAGCTCATTGTTATGGATGTATCCAAATAAATGTCACTATAAAACAGCTTAAATGCAAATGTTGTTATTCTGGCTGCACTGTTTGACGTGACTGTAAGTTAGCCATAGCTGGCTAGCTATAGCTAACGAGCAAGGGATAAGACCATTGCCAGCCAATATGGCAATGGAACATTTAGAACGAACTGCCGCCACGCGTCCCATAGATACAGAACAAAAAGGCTGAACAACTGGGTCACGTCTCTGGAAACCGAACCGATAGAACGAACAACGAACCAGCTTGGGTAGCAACCCTAGATTTGTGTGAAATAGTATGAATAAATGTATCAAAATAATGTTTTTAATGAAAATATGGCAATCATTATTTGTTTATGTTGGTAAACGATTGTATAAAGTGATAATGCCCTCGAAGCCAGTGTTTAGAGAATATATTGGCACGGTTTGCCGGCCCTCGACTTCTTCTCAGGCCTAACAACATGACTGTCCTGTGAGGATCACAATGGGTCAGATCACCATGGCAATGGCTGACAATAGCCAGACTCTCTCTCACCTGCAAAGGGGGAGGAGGGAATGGAGGGAGTTTTCACACCTCCACACCCGGCCGTAAAGTTACACAGGAGAGAACTTTCTCTCTACCCTTTTGTATCAACCAAAAGGAATGCCTTTGTCTAGAGAAACTATTGCCCGCACCAAAACTCTAATGTCCAAACGTGGATAATGGAACAATAATACTAACAAAAATAATGTGGGAAATGGTCAGCGGGGAGATGTAGAAAACTGTTGTCACATTGTTTTCATGTTGTGATGTCATTAAAAACTGTATGGACGAGATACTGTAACTTGGAAAGGTTACCCCGTTTTCATCCAATATGTTGTCTATATGATACAGAAAATGAGGAAAGTATTTTTGTTAAGATAGAAAGGTCAGAGAGCTTGTCAGCATGACGGAACGCCCCTTTTGACCAAGAGTGAATAAAGGCTTGGAAGAGGAATCAATCTTTAGACCAGGAAACGTGAGACGGGGAGCTACACGTTTGAAATGGTTGAAACTTTCAACTTCAACACGAGGTGAAGAAAATTAAATTCACCTACCAGACCAGGACACCACCCGTCTGCAGCTGCACGTGTAAACTCCCCTCTCAGATAATCACTGGTACAGTTAGGTAGCTGTTCGTAGGAAAAACCCATGGAGACCAGACAACTAAGAAGAAGGACATTGTGACCTTTTGTGGACAATCAGAGCCTTACACCCACAGGAGACCCAATCGAAACCCTTTCCAAGAAGGCTTGCTTCAGACAAAGATAAACGGTGAACGAACGACATTCAACACGTAAATACATTCATGATTTATTTTCCAAACGGACAGCGGTTCGTGTGCAAGGTATATGATTAATGTGAGGACAGTCCTCGAATGTATCCATTATGTATCCACGATACAGTGTATCCACGATAAACAAAGTGTCATTTTTCTCTCTCTCTCTCCTCCCGACCCCTCTACATTCATTGTGTATAAGCTACCATATTTTGCCAGTCTGCTAGGGACCTTTGTCTCATGTAAGTGTGTGTGTGTATTCTGTGTTATTATTTATTGAGCTAGTAAATAAAGAATTAAACCAATTTGTGTAGTACTGAATAATGAGCAATGCTGGGGGTTTTGCAGATCCAAGAAGGTTACGATCGTTCATAATGAGTATTTGATAAGAAGTAATGATTAATAAGATTACTGTTTTTCGATATTACAGGTTAAATACCTTATATAGTTTAATTTGGGAGATGGTAACTCTCTAAACAACTTATTCTGTGGTGCCCCACATCCTAATGAGTTCATTGTTACCTGATTAATTTAATTCGGTAACAATTAAACATAGTTAGTGGATTAAATAAATAACAGTCATCAGATTAATGAAAGTAAAGTCACGACAAACACCCATGCCAATATATCCTCCAAACACCGGCTTCTCTGGCATTATCACTTAAATAATAAATGGTTATATCATATTAGGCTAAATACTGCAATAACTGGTCAGTGTTTGCCAAATAATGAGCCAATATTTACCTCCAGTTAACCATTCATAAATGCACTTACAAAGGCTTATAAGATTAACCCTTATGTATTATCGTGCATCCTTATTTTCAATAGTTGCAAGACCAGCATGTCTCTTCATAGGAAAACAATTGGCAAAAAGTTCCAAGGGCAAAAAGTACAGTATTTTGGGGATAGCGTTTGATGACAATAGAACTCACTGCCCAGCCTTTACATCATGACAAAGAGGAGAATCTCTTGATAAAAATCTAAAACACTTTGTGATATATTTTGTGAAATAGACAGACATGTCCGTGTAGAATTTCCCCAAAGGGAAACAATGGGGCAGCCACAGAGATCCAACAGTAATGTGTAATTTTTTAAATTTTGAAGGCGAGTGTTTGATTACAGTAGAGCTCGCTGCCCAGCCTTCCATCATTACAAAGAGGAGATCCTCCTGATTAAAATTGTGTATGGCTCGGAAAATATATCCAAAAGATACATATTGAGATATTTGGCGAAATAGAAACATATACCCCTGTTTTCCCTATAAGTCTGTGCTCTGGCTGGGCCCCTCAAGAAGATTCAGAGACTTGTCCGGAAGTCACTCGTGCATTGTCTTGGCTGTGTGCTTAAGGTTGTTGTCCTGTTGGAAGGTGAACCTTCACCCAGTATGCGGTCCTGAGCGCTCTGGAACTGGTTTTCATCAAGTATCTCTGTACTTTCCTACGTTCATTGTTCCCTTGATCCTGACTAGTCTCCCGGTCCCTGCCGCTGAAAAACATACCCACAGCATGATTCTGCCACCACTGCAGGGATGGTGCCAGGTTTCCTCCAGAAGTGGCACTTGGCATTCAGGACAAATAATTCAATCTTGGTTTCAGACCAGAGAATCTTGTTTCTCATGGTTTTTAAAGAGTCATTTGGGTGACTTTAGGCAAACTGCAAGCGGGCTGTCATGTGCCTTAAACTGAGAAGTGGCTTCCCTCTGGCCACTCTACCATAAAGGCCTGATTGGTGGAGTGCTGCAAAGATGTTTGTCCTTGTGGAAGGTTCTCCCATCTCCACAGAGGAACTGGAGCTCTATCATAGACAGCTGGCTAACATAGCATCTCTCTTTTTGAGCAGGGTGTTTCAGTAGGCTAAACAGGCTTGGTGCATTTGCTAGCTAAGTGCTTCTCCTTCATTTTGGAAGAAATTAGCTTTGTTCAAAACTGTTGAACTATTGTCTTTCTCTCTCTATGAGTCAACTACTCAACACATGTTATGCACAGCAGTGCTAGCTAGCTGTAGCTTATGCTTTCAGGAACATATTAATTATCTGATTCTTTGATTGGGTGGACAACATGTCAATTCATGCTAAAAGAGCTCTGATAGGTTGGAGGACATCCTCCGGAAGTCGGCATAATTACTATATGCCTCCTAGGTTTAGTGTTGAAGTCAATGCACCCAGACGAGGACAGAAGCTAGCTGTCCTCCGGCTACACCATGGTGCTACCGTACAGAGTGCTGTTGAGGCTACTGTAGACCTTCTTTGCAAAATTGTGTGTTTTAATCAATTATTTGGTGACGTGATTATATTTAGTTTTATCTAAAAATGATAACTTTTGAAATGTTTTAAAAATGTTCTGAGGAGGATGGCCCTCCCCTTCCTCCTCTGAGGAGCCTCCACTGGTGCAGTTGATATGTTTGTTGTACACGTTTCTGAAAATTTGAATGATCTTGTAACTATCAATTTTGATTGAAAACTTTGCAAAATAGATAGGATCATGAAATCATGGAATGAGAAACATCAGTCCATCTATGGGAAAATTACATGGATCAATTATGTAGTGATATCACAGTTTACATATCTATTCATGGTGTTACCGACTACAAGAGAATGTTTATTCAAGTTAAGTGAGCAACAAATATTTAATTTGATTTGGAATGGAAACCCAGATAGTTAAACAGATATTTTCTAAAATTAATATGAGTTTGGAGGGCTATTAAATATCAAGGCATTAAACCTCTCTTAAAGCTTATATTATACCGAAACTATATCTAAAACCCAACTGGTTTTCCAGTAGGCTACTCAGAGAGGCACATCCAATGTGTAAAGTATCGTTATATTTAAATGAAGCTATACAAAGAGGCAGAATCTATATTAAAGCAAATAATATGTCTTAAGTCCAATCTTGGAGAGAATGTATAAGAAAGGTATCATGTTTATGAATGGCATTGTAAACAACGAAGGTAGAATTATATCATACAGGTGTATGGAGATGTATGCTCAACACACAATTATAACCAACTCATCACAACTCTACCATAAAAACAGAAAAGGCAATTACTTAAAAGAGAAAGGAATTAATTAGTTTGTCACCAATTAAAAATCATAAATGGCTTAAAATAACTAATATAGATCGTAAAATGTATCAGTTTCACTTACGGTCATTAAACTATGCTGCATAAAATTCAAGATAGTTGGAAACAGATTTTCAATGTCCCAATACCATGGCATCAGGTTTATGAAATTATATACAAAACAACAATTAATGCATCAATTTGTTATTTTCAGTTTAAGCTACTATATATAAAAAGACTGCTCAGTATATGGAGCGTTCATCCGTCAGGCTGGTACAGACTCCGTATGCGTAAACAGAATCAATAGAGCATCTATTTTGGTACTGTCCATCGGTGGTTTGTTTTTGGAGTCATGTCCAGGAATTGATGATATGCCATAATGTCAGTGTGCGGTTAGACCTGCAAACTGTATTGCTGGGGGATTTGGAGGACTACAGATAGTCAATCATTGTGCTCTTGGGGATTTATTTTTATTTTTGGGGCAATTGTGCCAGAAGTGTTGCAGTTGGGGAGGTTCAAATCCCTAGTGGGACAACATGAGAGAACGGAGGGATGTATTGCGAGAGGAAATGGTAGAATGACGATTTATAGGGAACGATTGGTTGATCTGTGGCTGTCTGAAGGGTGGAATTGATGAGTGTTTGAATAATTATATACACAAATGTAGAGTATAAATGTTTGAGGTCCTCCAATCAGGGGCAGGGATGAGATTATTGTATGTTTTGCTTTTCGCTATTTAGTGTATGTTTTGTGGTTTGATTTCATGCTGTGAGTGGTGTGTGTGCTGGTCCTGGAAGATATGGGTGCACACGCTTCCATGTCTGCCCTGGCGTCAGGCAGGGCTTGATTTTACCCGCCCTTGGGTACACAGGTGCACCTTGTGCTGGGGACAATAAAAGGCCACTCTAAAATGTGCAGTTTTGTCACACGACACAATGCCACATATGTCTCAAGTTTTGAGGGAGTGTGCAATTGGCATGCTGAATGCAGGAAAGTCCACCAGAGCTGTTGCCAGATAATCTTATATTAATTTCTCTACCATTAGCCGCCTTTAAAAAAAATGACAATTTGGCAGTACGTCCCACTGGCCTCACAACCGCACATGTATGACAACAGGTGGGCTAGTGAGTTGGTGATGTCTATATTGTGAACAAAGGTGGTGGGGTTATGGTGGCAATGGGGTTATGGTATGAGCAGGCATAAGCTACGGACAACTAACACAATTTTGCATTTTATTGATGGCAATTTGAATGCACAGGGATGCCATGACGAGATCCTGAGACCCATTGTTGTGCCATTGAGCCCCCATCACCTCATGTTTCAGCATGATAATTCACAGCCCCATGTCATAAGGATCTGTACACAATTCCTGGAAACTGAAAATGTCACAGTTCTTCCATGGCCTGCATACTCACCAGACATTTCACCCATTGAGCTTGTTTGGGATGCTCTGGATCGACGTGTTCCAGTTCCCACCAATATCCAGAAACTTCGCACAGCCATTGTAGAGGAGTTGGACGACATTCCACAGGTCAAAATCAACAGCCTGATCAACTCTATGCGAAGGAGATCTAACAAGCTGTGTGAGGCAAATGGTGGTTACACCAGGTACTGACTGGTTTACTGATCCCCACACGTACCTTTTTTCTTTTAAAGGAATCTGTGATCAACAGATGCATATCTGTATTCCCAGTTATGTGAAATCCATAGGTTAGGGCCTAATTTATTTTTTTATAAAATGACTGATGTCCTTGTAAGAACTGTAACGCAGTAAAACCTTTGAAATTGTTGCATGTTGCGTTTATATTTTTGTTCAGTATAGATACAGCTGCTGGCTAGCTATCTAATCCAAACAAAACAACATTCATATGCTGAATAAATGGGAAACAGCTCACTAATAACAACCAACCCATTGAATAGCAACATATACAGTATCTACAGTAGCCTAAGTTTGTTCTCAACCACTTCTGCTGACTGGAAGCCCCTGGTGCAGGCGGCCTGCTGTATTGTTGAGTTGCTGAGCCTGGTTTAATAGACCTCTGAGATTGGGTTGAAAAGATTCAAGCTTTGTCAGAAATGCAACAAAAAGGGAGCATGTCATAGGTTCTCTAGTGACACGTGAGAGCGATAGATGATACAGTGCCTTGCAAAAGTATTCATCCCCCTGGCATTTTTCCTATTTTGTTGCATTACAAACTGTAATTTAAATTGATTTTTATTTGGATTTCATGTAATGGACATACACAAAATAGTCCAAATTGGTGAAGTGAAATGAAAAAAATAACATGTTGCAAAAATAAAATAAAAAACGGAAAAGTGGTGCGTGCATATGTCTTCACCCCCATTGCTATGAAGCCCCTAAATACAATCTGGTGCAACCAATTACCTTCAGAAGTCACATAATTAGTTAAATAATGTCCACGTGTGTGTAATCTACGTGTCACATGATCTGTCACATGATCTCAGTATATATACACCTGTTCTGAAAGGCCCCAGAGTCTGCAACACCACTAAGCAAGGGGCACCACCAAGCAAGCGGTACCATTAAGACCAAGGAGCTCTCCAAACAGGTCAGGAACAAAGTTGTGGAGAAGTGCAGATCAGCATTGGGTAATAAAAAAATATCAGAAACTTTGAAAATCCCACGGAGCACTTTTAAATCCCTTATTAAAAAATGGAAAGAATATGGCACCCCAACAAACCTGCCAACAGAGGCACGCCCACCAAAACTCACAGACCAGGCAAGGAGGGCATTAATCAGAGAGGCAACAAAGAGACCCAAGATAGACCTGAGGGAGCTGCAAAGCTCCACAGCGGAGATTGGAGTATCTGTCCATTGGACCACTTTAAGCCGTACACTACACAGAGCTGGGTTTTATGGGAGATGGGCCAGAAAAAAAGAATCAAACACGTTTGTTGTTCGCCAAAAGGCATATGGTAGACTCCCAAAACATATGGAAGAAGGAACTCTGGTCAGATGAGAGTAATATGTTGCTTCTTGGCCATCAAGGAAAACGCTATGTCCGGAGTAAACCCAACCCCTCTCATCACCCAAGGACACCATCCCCACAGTGAAGCATGGTGGTGGCAGCATCATGCTGTGGGGATGTTCTTCATCAGCAGGGACTGGGAAACTGGTCAGAATTTAAGGAATGATGGACGGCACTAAATACAGGTAAATTCTTTAGGGAAACCTGTTTCAGTCTTCCAGAGATTTGAGACTGGGACGGAGGTTCACCTTCCAGCAGGACAATGGCACTAAGCATACTGCTAAAGCAACACTCGGGTGGTTTAAGGGGAAACATTTAAATGTCTTGGAATAGCCTAGTCAAAGCCCAGACCTCAATCCAATTGAGAATCTGTGGTATTACTTAAAGATTGCTGTACACTAGCGGAAACCATCCAACTTGCTGGAGCAGTTTTACCTTGAAGAACAGGCAAAAATTCCAGTGGCTAGATGTGCCAAGCTTATAGAGACATACCCCAAGAGACTTGCAGCTGTAATTGCTTCAAAAGGTGGCTCTACAAAGTATTGACTTTGGGGTTGTGAATAGTTATGCACATTCAAGTTTTCAGTTTTTTTGTCTTATTTCTTGTTTGTTTCACAATAAAAAAATATTTTGCATCTTCAAAGTGGTAGGCATGTTGTGTAAATGAAATGATACAAACCCCCCCACAATCCATTTTGATTCCAGGTTGTAAGGCAACAAAATAGGAAACTTGCCAAGGGGGTGAATACTTTCGCAAGCCACTGTACATTTTATAATAACTGTTGCACCTACAAACGTATTAAGTCAGAAAGGTTGCAAGTCTAATAGTCAATCGCCGCTGTCTCGTTGTTATCTGACTCTTACATTTTGAGATTGGTTAGCGTAGAAAATTAAATTTTTTCCTAATTCTAACGACTCTGTTATAAATCTACCTAAGCCTATTGGCATGACTATAATTCTTGATGAATTTTCATTGAAAATATTTTTTTTAATTTGTTTTTACACCATACATAGACAAAAATAATAAACAACTTAACATTTAAATACATACATTTACATAAACATTAATGACATCACACTTTCCCAGACCCACATGTTCAGTTATGCTGTTTCTGTCTGTTCTATCAATATTTAAATAATAAAGTGACTATAATTTCCAACTTGTATTATTCAGAAACATAAAATACTATCATACGGTCAAAAATTGCCATGTCACCCAGCCCTAAATAGTATGCAATTTGGGACACACGTCAAATCCTCTCCAAGACAGACCACATCCCACACCTTTTAACAGTAATTCAAGTCTACCCCCATGGTATTTGTATACAGTAATGCAGAGGTAAAGTCATAGCTATCTCACGGGGATTCTTCAAGCCTGTATGTCTGTATGCTCTGCTTTCTCGCTCTGCTTTGAGACAATTTATATTTTACGTTATGTCTACCCAATTTCCTATATAGCTCACTACTTTTGACCAGAGCCCTATGGACTCTGGTCAAAAGTTGTGCACTAAATATGGAATAGGGTGCCATTTGGGACACAACCATGGTGTTATCGGGAATGCACAGCTGTGAAGGACAGAAGATAAAATAGAAATGTTTATTGAGTAAATGTAATCATTATGGGGTAGCCCTTCCCTTGCCTTAGCACTTCCAATTACCTCTGAGGTAATCACGCCCTTTGTCAGGTCAATCCTCATGTAGTCTCACTTCTCCTCATCTTATTGTGTGATCATTCAAATGCATGGAAAGATATTATTCCTACTACAAGTGTGTGCTTATATGAAACACCCTGCAATCAATAAAATTGAAAATTGTCCAGATAGCTATCCATTGTTGTCCATGCAGACCTAGCTGACAAACCCATAAAATAGAAAAGAAACGTGATTGGTAGAGACAAAATATTTAATTATGTATTTTATTATACATATCCATCTGAAGTACTCATTTGTTTAGACATCCATTCAGCTAATTCCCCTCAACAATATAATTGTTTTGCTTCCAGTTAAATGCTTGTAATATTTACAATGGTTATTATAATTGTGTTGTAGTACACACTTGATAGCTTTGTGCCTCTGATAGAATTCCAGTCTGTTGTTTTGTTTATACTGAGAATTGAAGACTTGCGTTGTCTCCCTTTACTAATACATAGGCTTTAGCTCAGTGGGCTAACATGCTCCACAAGGAGTATGTTAGCCCACAGAAGTGCCAGAGTCAACCCCCAGTTGTTCACATATGCACAAAAATAACACAGACTAAGTTCCAGTGTCTGTCGCGGTTGGTCTAGTGGTCTATGTAAGGCTGTAAATTTGTGAATGGACTGGGCCAATGGAGTCTCAGTGTGTGTGTGTGTGTGTGTGTGTGTGTGTGTGTGTGTGTGTGTGTGTGTGTGTGTGTGTGTGTGTGTCTGACTGACTGTGAATGCATGTGTGCGTGCATGTCTGGGTGTGTGTTGAGACGCTGAGCAGACAGCAGGGAGAGTCCAGACCATATCTTTGGAGCTGAAGCATTGGGCCTGAAGGAGAAAATCACAAGCCATCAAGGGGAGGAGCAGAGCCTCTCCGACCGGGCCTATAGCAGACTCACTAGAACACTCCAACACTCACAAACACACAAAAGTAACAAGAAGATGTTCCTGTGTGTTCATTCTGTTTAGGGAGAACCAATTCGATATTGCTGACCAGCCACTGTGATGATGATACACTCAGAACCTTTCAACATGTGACTGTGAATACTGTTAAGTAGAAACAATCTTGTGAATGTTAACATTTCTGAATATATCCAATGGTAAAGGCTAGCTGTATGCCCACTATGGCAGTGATTCTCAACTGGTGGGTCTTGAATGTGGTGTCTGAGTGAAAAAATAAAAAGAAGACCTTACATCTGCATTTTTTCAATTTCAATGAAAAAAAATACTCCAGTCTGAGCCTAACTAAAACCAGGTTGAAAGTGGTATTAAGTGACTAAATAATTTAATCTCTGAACTATTTTTCTTCAAATCACAGTATTTTAAATATAGAGTAACGTATGCTAACCCCATCCTGGAGAAAAGTGACCCCTCCGACGCTGTACGTTACATCGTGACGTGTCATGGTGTAACGTACAGCATGCGTAACGCAACTAATTCTGTCTTACAGCCTCTCTCCATCAGGTGTATCACTTCTCTCACCGTTTAAAAACAAGAAAGGGACAGGGTAAGGGGGGATACCTCGTCATTTTTTGTGTCATCACTGCAAGCTATCATGACTCTCAAATGCCGCTGTTTACTTCTGAAGAACACTTTAGTACCGCCCTAAAAACCCGATTCAAATTCGACACAAACCTTCAAATAGGAATGTAATGACACATTATATAAACTCTTTATAGTGTTTTATTTACATTTTAGAGGCGATAAGGTGATAAGTTGGATAGATCGAGTGAAAAAAGCAGTTTCCCCACACGATATCTCTCTTTCTCACTATCTCGCAATAGGTTTAGCTTCCCCACCCGCCGTTTTTAAAAAGACCAGATGGAGTTCATTGCCATCTTGAATCATGCAGAGATGGGCATCATGAAGGTCTCGTCATTGATTTTGTTGGAAAGGGGAGAAATTGGTATTGATTTTACAGTTGATCTGTGAGTATTACTTTTTTGGGGCGCTAAAATAAAGTCAATTGTATGGACCAGCACGATGTTCAAAAGTGAGTGAGTTTACCTTAATTAGCAAAGATATTTAGCAGATTTTGTGGTCTCAAAACATCAATCTTATTATTCTTTATCGAGAATATGGGAAAGGTGAATTATTTATTTTGTCATAATTTCTACATTTACTATCAATATAGCATTCTTCTTTTTCTCCAAATTATATTTTGGAGAAAATGTAAAATGTGAGGTGAATATTTGGTCGTGACTGGGACAACCTGATTTAATTTGGGTCCCAAGGCAAAACCAGTAAAGAACCACTGAATTAGGGAACATTCCAAGAAAACCTGCTGTGACTATAGATATCCTATTAAATTACTAATTATATGGTTGTGGCAGCCTGCTATGACCACTACCAAAGGACAAGACTAGGACAATCAAAAGACAAGAGTACATGGCAATATGCATAGGATATGCATGGGAAGTGGTGTTAGGATGGCAATCAATAGTGCTCACATCTGTGCGTTTAGACAACACATGATTGACTCCCAATTGCCATTCAGAAAGCATATTGAACCACACTGGTGTATACAGTATGAAATATATGGTTATTTTAAGTACAGTTTGTCCTTATATAAATGTTTCTTTAAAAAAGGACAAATCTCTCCTGAATACTACCCAAATAAATCTACAAAGGAGGACTTCAGACAGCATGAGTTCATCAGGGGAATAGACAGCATCTTTCAATTTCCCCCACCTCACCATCTGAGGGGGACCAGATTGCTGTTGTACTTAGTGAACGATGTATGAGTTTAGTAGCACAGACGGAAAGCCCAGGGGAAAAATGTAAAGTGGGAGGAAAGATCATTAGCTTTGTTTTCATGTTTCCCCTCTCAATTACAATTCTCCCAAGTCTAGCGGAACAGTGTAAAAAGAACAAGATCTAGGCCTAGGATAAGGATTTATCACCATGCTTCCCTCGTACTTAAACGGATGTGTATGGCTTTAAAAACATCCTCCGCAGCCTGCCAGCATTACATCTCAGACTATAAAGTACTACAGTATGAGTCATAATACCCATAAACCCTAGCAGTCAAACAGGGAAATGGTTCCAATCATTTTTCCACCATTCATTTTTCCCCATAGGGTATTTTAGAAACACTTCAAATAAGGGCTGTGTTTCATGTAGGCTTACCCTGGCATGATGTATTGATAACCGGGTAAATCTCTAGGACAAGATGACTTTCATCAATATATTTTCCTGGATTTACCCCCATAAATCTAATGCTAAAATGCTGCTAATATAACTATCATAAAGAACTACAAATGCCATGATGATCTGGATGAGACCGCCGAATCAAGGCAAAAGGTAAGAATCTCTGGATTAGCTATCTAATGATAGCTAAATTAATAAATTGGCAAAATTTCTTAGAATGGACAATTCTGTGAAATAACTTGTGCAAGTTTTAAATTGACACAATAACTGGTAGCAAAGGTGTCATCTAGAGATGACGTGCAGGACCGTGCAGCGATTTGTAGTTTTGCACGTCTACTTTTATGTTAATTGGCACTTTTGAATCTGATTAAAAATTGAGCCGAATATATTGATAAAATCCATTTTACACGGTAATCAAAATGTCACACCAGTGTTAGCCTACACGAAACACAGCTCTTATTATAAGTGTTTCTAAAATCCCCTATGGGAAAAAATGAATAATGGAAAAATAATTGGAAACCATTTCCCTGTTTGACCACTAGGTTTTATGGGTATTATGACACCTCCAATGTGGGGCTCTATTTCAACCCTGCCGTGGCAGGCACAATCACATCGCTACATTCCATAGCAAGAAGGATTTTCCCTCTGAAGCCTGATCTCCAGGGCGTGATTTATGACTCACTCTTGACTCTCATCAGAACGAAGACACGTTAATCACTGAGATTTCCCCCGCGCATCAGTTCAGTAATTCAAAAGTGTGGAATAGATGCAAATAGACAGAGAGGGGGGGCACACAGAGAGAGGTGAGAGAGGAGTAGATGAAGAGAGAGATAGAAAAGGAGAGACAGATAGATGGGGAGTGAGAGAGAGAGATAAATATGGAGAGAGTGAAGGAGAATAAGAATGACAATGAGATAGAGGAAAGAGAGAGAGAAGCCAGAATCCACTTATCTATACATCAAAGCGGTGACACTGCCAAATTTGTTAAAGCTCATTTGTAATGTTTTCCGCTTGTCACTGGCCTTAATACACACTGCTCATGGGAATCGCAGCTTGCCACATGATCAATGGAACTCAGGGAAAGTTACATCTCACCATTAAATGCTTTTGACTTGCAGTATGCAAAGCGCGGGAGTTATGAGTGATGCTTTTTTATGGCGGTCCGGGTTAGTTGTCAGATTATAAATTGCACTTTTGGTGCACAACCAAAGGCACGCTCCCCTCATATGAAGCGCTAGGCTTTGTTACTAGTAAGCACTCTCTAAATGTCACCCCACCATGTCCATGAATAGCTTGCCAATAAACCCAAATCCCTGTGATCTGCTGTGTGTGTGTGTGTGAGCAGTATTGGCTATCGCTAATAGCAAGGATTATAAGAGCAAAACTACACAAAACTACAAATAAAACAATATTTCATAAATAGGCAGAGATAATTCATGGCTATACAGATCTTAAAATCAGATTTTTATGAGACAGTCCGTAATTCAGGATTACTAGTCAAGAATGCAACAAACGTAAACCCACGGCGTTTAAAACAAATAATAGATATACAGTAGACCTGTGGTGATTTTCCAGGAATATGGATGTAGATATATCAGGAGTTACATTCCTTACCACTGCAATCGTGCAAGGTAAACAAAGTCACTGTATACAGAACTAGATCTGTGGTCCTGAGTAATATTTATATTTTCAATCACAGCCCCTGTCCTCGCAGGAGGCCTTTTGCCTTTTGATAGGCCATCATTGTAACTAAGAATTTATTCTTAACTGACTTGTCTAGTTAAATAAAGATTAAATAAAAAAATATAAGGGCAACATTGTGGGAAACTCCTATGTGCTTGGACAGAATGATAAGGTGCAACATACAATAATGTCACGAACTATGACAATAATGTCATAGTTTGCTGACGACACAACAGTGGTAGGCCTGATCACCGACAATGACGAGACAGCCTATAGGGAGGAGGTCAGAGACCTGACCGGGTGGTGCCAGAATAACAATCTATCCCTCAACGTAACCAAGACTAAGGAGATGATTGTGGACTACAGGAAAAGGAGCACCGAGCACGTCCCCATTCTCATCGACGGGGCTGTAGTGGAGCAGGTTGAGAGCTTCAAATTCCTTGGTGTCCACATCAACAACAAACTAGATTGGTCTAAACATACCAAGACAGTCGTGAAGAGGGCACGACAAAGCTTATTCTACCTTTCAGGAAACTGAAAATGGGTCCTCAGATCCTCAAAAGGTTCTACAGCTGCAACATCGAGAGCATGGTTGCATCACGGCCTGGTACAGCAACTGCTCGGCCTCTGACCGCTTGGCACTACAGAATGTGGTGCGTACGGCCCAGTACATCACTGGGGCTAAGCTGCCTGCCATCCATGACCTCTACACCAGGCGGTGTCAGAGGAAGGCCCTAAAAATTGTCAAAGACCCCAGCCACCTGCACAGCGTATGTGATCAGAACTAGACTAAGCATACGACACAATTAAACAGACCAATAACAGCAATAAAACAAACATACCAAAACAAGAGAAACATATATTCAGGAAGGTGAATCATATTGATTCTGAACATAACGTAGATAAGATGTTTTATTTTCATTATATGCTTGTGAGTTACTTCTCATTTAGAATGTATCTTGTTGTACTATAGTGGTGGCCATTTGCAGTTATCCTTTCCTGTCCTGGGTTCAGTTACTTGGGCCGCAGAGAGGGGAGAGGTCAAGCTTTTCTTCATATGTAAACATATCTTTTAAACCATGTGAAGGGATGATTGAGGGGGAACCAATTATCTCTTGGCTCCACAATGTCTGTGTGCCAGTCACTGTGTCTCTGCGATCTTGTCCAGGAGGGGTGTATTTGATATATGCCTGTTGATGAGGTTTTGTTATTTGGTCCTGAGTGGTACCAAGAGCGAGATAAGAACATAGTTTAGGAGACAAAGCTGAATGATAATTTATAGCCAATGCTGTCTGGCTATGTGTGTCTTTGCTATAAAGGATCTCAGTTGCAATGTGTAAGGACTCTCAGAGAATTCATTGATAGACACTGAATTGATCTGAGAGTCACAGGGTTGTGATGGAGCTCATAATAATTAAAGATGGACTTTATGATAACTCTGACTTGTGTGGTGGTTTGGTCTCATGTTTTGGTAAATACAGGAAATTTCCATTACACACCCCAGTCATAGATTGTTCTCTCTCCTACCGCATGGCAAGCAGTACAGGAGTTCCAAGGCTAGGACCAAAAGGCACCTCAACAGTTTTTAGCCCCAAGCCATAAGACTCCTGAACAGGTAATCAAATGACTACCCGGACTATTTACATTGTGTGCCCCCTCCCCCAACCCCTCTTTTATGCTGCTGCTACACTCTGTTTATCATATTTGTATAGTCACTTTAACAATACGTCCATGTACAGTTGAAGTAGGAAGTTTACATACACCTTAGCCAAATACATTTAAACTCAGTTTTTCACAATTCTTGACATTTAATCCTAGTAATAATTCCCTGCCTAGGTCAGTTAGGATCACCACTTTATTTTAAGAATGTGAAATGTCAGAATAATAGTAGAGAGAATGATTTATTTTAGCTTTTATTTCTATCATCACATTCCCAGTGGGTAAAAAGTTCACACACACTCAATTAGTATATGGTAGCATTGCCTTTAAATTGTTTAACTTCAGTGAAACATTTTGGATAGCCGTCCTAAAGCATCCCACAATAATTTGGGTGAATTCTGGCCCATTCCTCGGGACAGAGCTGGTCTAACTGAGTCAGGTTTGCAGGCCCCCCTGCTCACACACGCTTTTTCAGTTCTGCCCACAAATGTTCTATTGGATTGAGGTCAGGGCTTTGTGATGGCCACTCCAATTCCTTGACTTTGTTGTCCTTAAGCCACAACTTTGGAAGTAGGCTTGGGGTCATTGTCCATTTGGAAGACCCATTTGCGACCAAGCTTTAACTTCCTGACTGATGTCTTGAGGTGTTGCTTCAATATATCCACATACTTTTCGGTCCTCATGATGCCATCTATTTTGTGTGGTGTGCACCAGTCCCTCCTGCAGCAAAGCACCCTCACAACATGATGCTGCTACCCCTGTGCTTCGTGTTTGGGATGGTGTTCTTCGGCTTGCAAGCCTCCCCCTTTGTCCTCCAAACATAATGATGGTCATTACGGCCAAACAGTTGCATTTTTGTTTCATCAGATCAGAGGACATTTCACCAAAAAGAACGATCTTTGTCCTCATGTGCAGTTGCAAACCGTAGTGTGGCTTTTATATGGCAGTTTTGAAGCAGTGGCTTCTTCCTTGCTGAGCGGCCTTTCAGGTTATGTCGATATAGGACTCATTTACTGTGGATATAGATACTGTTGTACCTGTTTCCTCCAGCATCTTCATAAGGTCCTTTGCTGTCATTCTGGGATTGATTTGCACTTTTCGCACCAAAGTACGTTCATCTCTAGGAGACAATGCGTCTCCTTCCTGAGCGGTTTGACGGCTGCGTGGTCCCATGGTGTTTATACTTGTTCATTTGTACAAACAATAGTATACGTGGTACCTTATGGCGTTTGGAAATTGCTCCCATGGATGAACCAGACTTGTGGAGGTCTACATTTCTTTTCTGAGGTCTTTTTACTTCTTCTTATTTTTTATTTTCCCAGGATGTCAAGCAAAGAGGCACTAAGTTTGACGGTAGGCCTTGAAATCAGTGATCAGGCCTACAACTGTTGTGTCGTCTGCAGACTTAATGATGATGTTGGAGTTTCGCCTGGCCACGCAGTCGTGGGTGAACAGGGAGTACAGGAGGGGACTGAGCACGCACCCCTGAGGGGCTCCAGTGTTGAGGATCAGCATGGCAGATGTGTTGCTACCTACCCTCACCACCTAAGGGCGGCCCGTCAGGAAGTCCAGGATCCAGGTGCAGAGGGATGTGTTTAGTCCCAGGATTTTTAGCTTAATGATGAGCTCTGAGTGTACTATGGTGTTGAACGCTGACCTGTAGTCAATGAATAGCATTCTCACGTAGGTGTTCCTTTTGTCAGGTGGGAAAGGGCAGTGTGGAGTGCAATAGAGATTGCATTATTTGTGGATCTGTTTGGGCAGTATGCAAATTGGGGTGGGTCTAGGATTTATGGGACAAAGGTGTTGATGTGGGCCATTACCAGCCTTTCAAATCCCTTCATGGCTATGGACGTGAGTGTTACAGGTTGTAGTTATTTAGGCAGGTTACCTTAGTGTTCTTGGGCACAGGGACTATAGTGGTCTACTTGAAACATGTTGGTATTACACACTCAGAGACATGTTGAAAATGTCAGTGAAGACACCTGACAGTTGGTCAGCACATACCCGGAGCACACATCCTGGTAATCCGTCTGGCCCCACAGCCACAGCCATTTATCACGTCAGTTACGGAGAGCGTGGTCACACAGTCGTCCGGAACAGCTGATGCTATCATGCATGCCTCAGTGTTGCTTGCCTCGAAGCGAGCATAGAAATGATTTAGCTCATCTGGTAGACTTGTGTCACTGGGCAGCTCGCGGCTGTGCTTCACTTTGTAGTCTGCAATAGATTGCAAGCCCTGTTACATAAGACGAGCATCGGTGCCAGTGTAGTATGATTCCATCTTCACCCTGTATTGACACTTTGCCTGTTTGATGGTTCATCGGAGGGCATAGCAGGATTTCTTCCTCTTGCCAATAACTGGGATGTTGGCCTTGTCTGGTGTTTGGAGTATGTCCTGTGCGTTCTGCTTGTTTAAGAAAAAATCTTTGTCTAATCCGAGGTGAGTGATCGCTGTCCTGATAAGCTCTTTTTTCACGTACAAAATAAGTTACAAATAATGCGAGAAAAAAAACATAATAGCACAACCACATGCTGCCATTTCTTCCGGCGCCATTCTCTTATGCCATGTTAGTCACTGCTGGTAGCTTCCTTCAGCAGACTAAACATGTTTGTTTGTTCATTCTATCTTTGACTGATGTTAGCTAAGGTAAGATAGCTAATGTTACTCTTATTTGCCATGTCAATTTGGTAGCCATCTATTCCACTCTAAACATTACTAAACATAGAATTGTGAATATAGCTAACTTACTCTCTGTTTGTGTGTAGGTAGCAATGATGAGCGTGTATAAATCATCCATGGTTGGTTCTCAGCCAGTCTCATCTGGCTAGCAATCTTGCTGCCATTCTAGAGAAGCTCATTAGCTAACAGCAAGCTGACAGTATTGAAATGTCAATTTTAGGTATGCTTAGCTAGCCAGTCTAATAGATATCAACTGAATTAGTGGGCTGGTTAAATTGTGTATTGTTCTGTATTTCGTTGTAGGTGTTACAGAATCTGATTCCATCAACATCCACTTCCAACACCTAGCTCTGAACAAGGTGAAGTTAAATTGGCCAACATTTTTACAAACTGATGGCTAAGATAGCTCAATTTACAGTAAGCATGGTATAAACATAAATTGGTTAGTGTTTGTATGGTTTGTGTTATGGGGTAACAGGTGGTTAGAGGTAGCCTGAGGACCACAGAGTACTTTCCAGGTCATGTAATCAATTTAGTCTAGTCTTCTCTTTATAGCTTTTGTCTTTGTACAATTCAGATTATTTGGAGTCCTTCCATAGTGCCCTTCTGACAAATACCCCAAAGTAGGGGTATTTTGGGGTATACAAGCATGAGGGAGCGGACACACCATGCGGTTATGGAGCAAACCAAGATTGTGGTACCAGCAAAAGACACTGAAAGTTACAAAATCAATGACACAATGACACAATTATCTCGTTCTTCACTCTGCAGATTCTGAAAACACAATACAAAGACATGTCCACAAAATTCCCCTGCATAGGGTGACTATTGACATAAATAATCTGTTATAGTCAATGGGCTGGGGGATGTTTACAGACAGTACTGTGAGATGAGGAGTTTTTGGTTGTCCTTAGACAGTAAATATACATTTGTGTATGAGAGCAATTGAGGTGCCCTTTTTCCTCAGTCTCCCATACATAACATACTGTGTAAGAAATGCCTTCCTAAGACTTTCCACACCTTCTTCAACCCCCCAGCCCATTCACTTTTTGGACTGATCTTTCCTCTCAAAAGCAGCTCCCAATATCCCCTCATTCTCACTAAACAATAGGCTAGCCAGTCCCATTCGGTTCATACCTTTACATAAAATGTACGTAGTTCTGTCCTTGAGCTGTTCTTGTCTATTGATGTTCTGTATTATGTTTCATGTTTTGTGTGGACCCCAGGAAGAGTAGCTGCTGCTTTTGCAACAGCTAATGGGGATCCTAATAAAATACCAAATACCAAAAAGGCTTGTTTCCCTATGTCCAATCCACAAAAAAAGTTTAAAATGCTAAAACCACAACCATGTCTTTCCAGGAGACGTGCAGTAGTAGCAAATATTCTGCAAGAGGACCAAACAGTTGGTGGTTAAGAAGCCCTACACCATTTTCGGCAGAGTATTATCAAGCTGGCCGTTCACTGCATTCAGGACAAGCCCATCGCCATCAGCACAAAGAGTCTGAGCTTCCCCAGCCCACCATGCCGAACACCATTGCCAGTGTACTGAAGCCATATAAAGTACTATGGCCGTGTTTACACAAGCAGCCCAATGCTGATCTTGTTTTCACTAATTGGTATTTTGACCAATCGGATCAGTTCTGAAAAAATATATACAGTGATTAAGACCAATTAGTGGAAAAAAGATCAGTGTGGCTTAGGATAAGACCATGTAGAACAGGGGTCTCCAACCCTGTTCCTGGAGAGGTACCCTCCTGTAGGTTTTCAATCCAACCCCAGTTGCAACTAACCTGGTTTAGTTTATCAACCAGTTAATTATTAGAATCAGGTGAGCTAGATTAGGTTTGGAGTGAAACCTACAGGATGATAGCTCTCAAGGAACAGGGTTGGAGAGCCCTGATGTATAACCACCATAAAATAAATATGAATATTTTCTATCAATCTGTGAAATGTGTCTGCCCTTATGCATTCACAGAATATATTTATATAAACTGTACCGGGCTCTGTAGCATTCAGATATCCTATGAATGTTTGTTTATTTCTCAAATTCTAAAATGCAGGGGAGTGTACGCTGTGGTGGGATTAACAAGAAGTGTATCTTTAAAATGGTGTGAAATACTTGTATGTTTGAGGAATTTTAATCATGGAATTTCTGTTGTTTTGAATTTGGCGCCCTGCACTTTCACTGGTTGTTGTCATATTGATCCCGTTAGCGGGATCTCAGCCCTATTAACAGAACATGAAGAATTTAAAAAAGAACAATGTGAAAATATTATACATTATACATTCCAGGTGTGCAAAGCTCTTAAAGATTTACCTAGGAAAGACTTATAGCTGTAATCACTGCCAAAGGTGTGTCAAACAAAGGGTTTGAATACTTATGGAACCGAGATACAGTATTTCTGTATTTCATTTAAGAAATTAGCAATAATTTCTAAAAACATGTTTTCACTTAGTTATTATGTGGTATTTTGAGTAGATGGGTAAGCTTTTTTTTTTTACTTAATTCATTTTGAATTAAGGCTGTAAAACAACAATATGTGGAATAAGTCAAGGGGTATGAACAGTTTCTGAAGGCATTGTGTGTAAGTACTCAGTACCTGCCTTTTTATTGTTTGTGATTTTCTCTGATCCACTGACTGCCAGCCTGTTCAGGTGGCAAGAAATATTACTTTTCTGATCTGCTGGAGGCAGGCAGGTCTTATGCTGGTATTATGGTAAACATTAACCTCTTTAATTACTCAATTCTCCTTCAATGAGATCTCTACCCACATTCACTGTCTTCTCGTGACTGATTTCACAACACACTAAGTGTGTGCCCTCAGGCCCATACTCCACTAACACATACAGTTGAAGTTGGAAGTTTACATACACGTAGGTTAGAGTCATTAAAACTAGTTTTTCAACAACTCCACAAATTTCGGCAAGTTGATTAGGACATCTACTTTGTGCATGACACAAGTAATTTTTCCAAGAATTGTTTACAGACAGATTATTTCACTTATTATTCACTGTATCACAATTCCAGTGGGTTAGAAGTATACATACACTAAGTTGACTGTGCCTTTAAACAGTTTGGAAAATTCCAGATAATAATGTCAATGCTTTAGAAGCTTCTGATAGGCTTATTGACATACTTTGAGTCAATTGGAGGTGTACCTGTGAATGTATTTCAAGGCCAACCTTCAAACTCAGTGCCTCTTTGCTTGACATCCTTGGAAAATCAAAAGAAATCTGCAAAGACCTCAGAAAATAAATTATAGACGCCCACATGTCTGGTTCATTCTTGGGAGCAATTTCCAAATGCCTGGAGGTACCACGTTCATCTGTACAGTTCAAACAATAGCACGCAAGTATAAACATCATGGGACCACGCAGTCGTCATACTGCTCAGGAAGGAGATGCGTTCTGTCTCCTATGAACGTACTTTGGTGCAAAAAGTGCAAATCAATCCCAGAACAACAGCAAAGGACCTTGTGAAGATGCTGGAGGAAACAGGTACAAAAGTATCTATATCCACAGTAAAACGAGTTCTATATCAACATAACCCGAAAGGCCGCTCAGCAAGGAAGAAGCCACTGCTCCAAAACCGCCATGAAAAAGCCAGACTACGGTTTGCAACTGCACATGGGGACAAAGATCATACTTTTTGGACAAATGTCCTATGGTCTAATAAAACAAAAATGGAACTGCTTGGTCATAATGACTATTTTTATGTTTGGAAGAAAAAGTGGGAGGCTTGCAAGCCAAAGAACACAATCCCAATCGTAAAGCACAGGGGAGGCAGCATCATGTTGTGGGGGTGCTTTGCTGCATGAGGAACTGGTGCACTTCACAAAATAGATGGCATCATGAGGTAGGAAAAGTATGTGGATATATTGAAGCAACATCTCCATAAATCAGTCAGGAAAATAAAGCTTGGTCGCAAATGGGTCTTCGAAATCGACAATGACCCCAAGCATACTTCCAAAGTTGTGGCAAAATGGCTTAAGGACAACAAAGTCAAGGTATTGGAGTGGCTATCACAAAGCCTAACCCCAATCTTATAGAAAATTTGTGGGCAGAACTGAAAAAGTGTGTGCGAGCAAGGAGGCCTACAAACCTGACTCAGTTACACCAGCTCTGTCACGAGGAATGGGGCAAAATTCACCAAAATTATTGTGGGAAGCTTGTGGAAGGCTACCCGAAACGTTTGACACTGTCACGTTCTGACCTTAGTTAGTTTGTTTTGTCTTTGTTTTAGTATGGTCAGGGCGTGAGTTGGGGTGGGCAGTCTATGTTAGTTTTTCTATGATTTGGGATTTCTGTGATTGGCCTGGTATGGCTCTCAATCAGAGGTAGCTGTCTATCGTTGTCCCTGATTGAGAACCATACTTAGGTAGCCTGTTTTCACCCTTTAGCTGTGGGTGATTGTTTTCTGTTGTGTGTCTGCACCAGCCAGAACTGTTTTCGGTCATTCTCTTTGTTAGTTTTGTTATTTAATAAATTAGTTTGTGTTCATTTAATAAATTTGGACACATACCACGCTGCACCTTGGTCCTCCACTTCTTCCACCACCAACAGCCGTTACAGGCACAGGTTAATTAATTTAAAGGCAATGCTACCAAATACTAATTGAGAGTATGTAAACTTCTGACCAACAGGGAATGTGATGAAAGAAATAAAAACTTAAATAAATCATTATCTCTCCTATTATTCTGATATTTCACATTCTTAAAATAAAGTGGTGATCCTAACTGACCTAAAATAGGGAATTCCTACTAGGATTAAATGTCAGGAATTGTGAAAAACTGAGTTTAAATGTATTTGGCTGAGGTGTATGTAAACTTCTGACTTCAACTGTATCTTCAACGCAAAATCCATGTATATGTGTGTGTATAATGCGAATGTTATCATGTGTGTGTGTGTGCATGTATCTGTGCCAATGTTTGTGTTACTTCACAGTCCCCGCTGTTCCATAAGGTGTATTTTTACCTGCTTTTTAAAACTGGTTCTACTGCTTGCATCAGTTACCTGATGTGGAATTGAGTTCCATGTAGTGATGGCTTTATGTAGTACTGTGCGCCTCCCATATTCTGTTCTGGACTTGAAGGGACTGTGAAGACACCTCTGGCGGCATGTCTGTAGGGTATGTGTGGGTGTCTGAGCTGTGTGCTAGTACTTTAAACAGACAGCTCAGTACCTTCAGCTTGTCACCAACTCTTACAAAAACAAGTAATGAGGAACACCAAATATCAGTTGATATGCTGTAATATATCATGAAATATTTACTATTAGCAATAGATGAGTTTATTTTCAATACAATTCAACAATAAGACTATTGCTGTATTGCTATAAATGTACTGCAGCATAATGTAAATTATGGTGGATTGTGAAGAACTATTGTGGGAGGAGAAATAAAAGCTGGCTCATTAACATATTTTAAGACATGTTTTGTAAGTGGCTATATTTGTGCACATGTTAGTGAATGTCCTGTACCAAATTAAGTGATGTGGTTGTAGTTCTCTAACAATTAAATGTATATATGGAACATATCAAAGTGGTATTAGTGGATATTAAACCTCAATGGTTGTTTACCCATGTCCATTTGATCTGTTGTCCTCTATAATCACAGCCAGTTTGGAAGCCTTTGTATAGGCCTCTAGAAATGCAAGTGATATAAAACATCTAGTATTCATTGATGTGAGGTAATATGCAAAGCCAACCTGCTTGCTCTAATACCTTGTGGTGATGAAAACCAAGGCTTTCTGAAGGCTTGAGCGCTTTCACCCAATTGTGCAGAATACTGTTCATTACTTCATTATCTGTTCACAATGCAAGTCGCTGAGATCTGCTAGTCTGCAATAAATACCTGTCACGCCCTGACCTCAGTATTCTTTGTTTTCTTTATTGTTTTGGTTAGGTCAGGGTGTGACATGGGTGATGTATGTGTTTTTTGTAGGTGTGGGTTTTGTAGGTTTATGGGGTCGTTTACTATCTAGTTGTTTATGTATGTCTATGGTTGCCTAGATTGGTCCTCAATTAGAGGCAGCTATTTATTGTTGTCTCTAATTGGGAACCATATTTAGGCAGCCATCTTCTTCGGGTATTTCGTGGGTTATTGTCTATGTCTCTTCACGTTCATTTTGTTATTTTGTATAGTTTGTTTAGTGTCTATCTTTATTAAAAGTATCACGTATTCACATTACCCTGTGCCTTGGTCTCCTCCATTCGACGAATGTGACAACACCAGTGTGTGATCATGAGTCTTTTTCTCCATTATTTTTATCAAAATTCCGTGGCGCAGTGGTAAATTGTTGTCTTTATTAGCCTATAAGCAGTTGGAATACCAGGTTTGCATCTTACATGGGAATACCAGGTTCACATCTTTTTTTTCTTTTTTTTATCTTATGGCATTATTTAGGATGCTTAAACCTATTAGGGATAGGTGTTCCGCAAGTGCCAAATTCAAAACAGAAATCTCATAATAAAAATACCTAAAACATACAAGTGTTATACATCGGCTTCAAGATAAACTCCTGTTAATCGGATTTCAAAAAAGACATTACGGTGAAAGCATAACATGTGATTATCTGAGGACAGTGCCCAGCTAACAAAACATTACATACAGTTACCAGCCAATTAAAGGAGTCACAAAAGTCAGAAATAGCAATAAAATGTATCACTTACCTTTGATGATCACAAGACTCCATGTTACACAATAAATGTTTGTTTTGTTTGATAAAGTCCCTCTTTATGTCCAAAAACCTCAGTTTTGTTGTTGCGTTTTGTTCAGTAATCCATTGGCACAAAGCGCGGTCAAAGCAGGCAGACGAAAAATCCAAAAAGTACCATAAAATGTTGTAGAAACATGTCAAACGATGTTTATATTCAATCCTCAGGTTGTTTTTGTCATAAATAATCGATAATATTTCAACCGGACAATATCTCCGTCAATAGAAAAGGAAAAACAAGAAAGGCGTGCTCCTGGTCACGCGTAGAAAACATCTCTGGAAATGTCTACTGTCCACTCATTGAAAGTGGTGTTTCTCCTTCATTTTTCAGAGTAAAAGCCTGAAACAATGCCTAAAGACTGGTCACATGTAGTGGAAGCCATAGGGATCGCGAACTGGGTCATAAGTCTTTGTATGGTGGATAGACATTCAATGGAAAAACAGCCATTTCAAAATAATAGCATTTCCTGGTTGGATTTTCTTCAGGTTTTCACCTGCCATATCAGTTCTGTTATACTCACAGACATTATTTTAACAGTTTTGGAAACTTTAGAGTGATTTCTATCCAATACTACCATGCATATGCATATCCTAGCCTCTGGGCCTGAGTAACAGGCAGTTTACATAGGGCACCTTATTCTTCCAAACTACTCAATACTGCCCCTGTTCCCAGAAAGGTTTTAAGAGAGAAGCTTATACTATACTAAATAACAAATAAAAAATGTAACATCAGTGCAGAAAGTGTGGTTTCATATAAATCACATTTCTAAGTAGTGTCTTCAACAGGAGTCAACCAGGTTCACATCTTTTTTTTCTTTTTTTTAATCTTATGGCATTATTTAGGATGCTTAAACCTATTAGGGATAGGTGTTCCGCAAGTGCCAAATTCAAAACAGAAATCTCATAATAAAAATACCTAAAACATACAAGTGTTATACATCGGCTTCAAGATAAACTCCTGTTAATCGGATTTCAAAAAAGACATTACGGTGAAAGCATAACATGTGATTATCTGAGGACAGTGCCCAGCTAACAAAACATTACATACAGTTACCAGCCAATTAAAGGAGTCACAAAAGTCAGAAATAGCAATAAAATGTATCACTTACCTTTGATGATCACAAGACTCCATGTTACACAATAAATGTTTGTTTTGTTTGATAAAGTCCCTCTTTATGTCCAAAAACCTCAGTTTTGTTGTTGCGTTTTGTTCAGTAATCCATTGGCACAAAGCGCGGTCAAAGCAGGCAGACGAAAAATCCAAAAAGTACCATAAAATGTTGTAGAAACATGTCAAACGATGTTTATATTCAATCCTCAGGTTGTTTTTGTCATAAATAATCGATAATATTTCAACCGGACAATATCTCCGTCAATAGAAAAGGAAAAACAAGAAAGGCGTGCTCCTGGTCACGCGTAGAAAACATCTCTGGAAATGTCTACTGTCCACTCATTGAAAGTGGTGTTTCTCCTTCATTTTTCAGAGTAAAAGCCTGAAACAATGCCTAAAGACTGGTCACATGTAGTGGAAGCCATAGGGATCGCGAACTGGGTCATAAGTCTTTGTATGGTGGATAGACATTCAATGGAAAAACAGCCATTTCAAAATAATAGCATTTCCTGGTTGGATTTTCTTCAGGTTTTCACCTGCCATATCAGTTCTGTTATACTCACAGACATTATTTTAACAGTTTTGGAAACTTTAGAGTGATTTCTATCCAATACTACCATGCATATGCATATCCTAGCCTCTGGGCCTGAGTAACAGGCAGTTTACATAGGGCACCTTATTCATCCAAACTACTCAATACTGCCCCTGTTCCCAGAAAGGTTTTAAGAGAGAAGCTTACACTATACTAAATAACAAATAAAAAATGTAACATCAGTGCGGTTTCATATAAATCACATTTCTAAGTAGGGTCTTCAACAGGAGTCAACCTCATACCCTCACGTCCTTGAAAATTCCATAGTTCCCTACTCTACCTGCTAAGCTACCTGGCAGGTGCAACATTTTGTCCAAAATCTTAAGCATATTTTTTAAGAGTGATGTCCAGTGTTTGAAAGCAGATTAGAATCAAAGAAAGCACCGCAACCATGGCGGAATCAGTGGGATCTCGCTTTTTGTAACACACGGTTTGAAAAAGCATGTGATCAAATGAAGCTTTGGACGTCACTGATGACGTACTTCTGATAAAGTGATACACGCATCGGCACACTGCTTTGAAGTTAGCTGCTTAGCGATTTCGACACAGGCCTCTGAGCTCCAATATCAAAAGTAACAATACCAATCCAATGTAATTAAAGTAAAATACTGTATATGTCACGAATCCCGTTTCCTGAGTCTGAGATTTGCCAGTGTTCTGTCCTGGAGTGTTTTTTCCGGCGTCCTGGAACGCACCCTGTCTGGTTGCCGGGCAATGTAGCCAGTTGGGAGTTCTGATTACCCGCACCTGTATCCCATCAGCTATCTGCACACCTGGTCCTGATCATCATCTCTCCTCTTCATAAGCCCGGACCTGACAACCATTCCCTGCTGGATCGTTAGCCATGAACAGTATGTTGTGCCATAGTATCAGCCTCAAGTTGGATAGAATTTGTTTTGTTGTTTTGTACGTCTTGCTTGCCTTAAACTTACCTCCGTTTGTTCTGTCTTCAGTTACTCACCCGGATCATTTACCCCATTCCCGCCTGGTCGTCGGAGGATTTCGCTTCCCCATTGGATCCACCCATTTACTCCCATCAACTCACCACCGCTGCCCGCTACGCCACCTGGATATATCTACCCATTCACATTCACTTGTAAATAAATACTCACCTTCTTCCTACTCTCCTTGTCCTGGTCTGCTTCTGGGTTAAATTTTGAAGAAACGTGACAGTATAAAAAAATTGTCTTACAGTTTAAGTCACTTTTACTGTATTTTACTGCTCTGGCATCAAGTTACCGTGAATATCTCAGCATTATATTGGCCCTATCCAGAGATAGTGTACAATGCCTTCAGAAAGTATACATACCCCTTGACTTATTTTACATTTTGTTGTGTTACTGCCTGAATTCAAAGTGGATTACACTGTTTTTCCCCTCACCCATCCAGACACAATATCCCATAATGACAAAGTGAAAACATGTTTTACATTTTAGTTCTGTATTTTATTTTCAATAAATGTGCTATCTCATTTACATAAGCATTCTCACCCCTGAGTTTTTACATGTTAGAATCATCTTTGGCAGCGATTACAGCTGTGAGTATTTCTGGTTAAGACGCTAAGAGCTTTGCATATGATGGCGTAGCAGTAAGTCGTCCTGTCGTGTCGTGTCCCTGTATATTTCGTTTATTTTTCGTTTTTTACATATTTTTCGTTTTTTACATAGCTATCCCTTAAAAAACATTTTGCTAAAACCTAAGCTTCCAAATACGCTGGATATTCACAACTAGCTATCTAGCTAAACCGCAACCCCGGATGATTACCCCTGGCTAGCGTTTCCACCCACTTAGCTTGAAGCTAGCCCGGCCTGCGCTACCACCGTAGCATACTCATGAGCTACAATACCCGGGCCCACGACCGGTCTATCGATGTCACCGCATGAAGAGGAATAAACAGACTCACCCCATCGCGACGTCCCCCAAAGGCTAACTCTCTAGCCCTCGCTATCTTCCTGCTTGCTAATTCGGCCTGCTAACTGCTAGCTTGTCCAGCTCCGGTCTAGCCCGGGCCTACAAACTGTTAGCTTGTTAGCACAGGCCTGCTAACCGCCTGAATCGCCGCGTCCCAAACGCCCACCGGACCCATATTTACTTTCTATCTCTTTCGACTTTGAATTTGTTTATACCTTCCGGAAACCTGCCTCACCCAATGTGATACGGAATCGCTATTATTTTTTATTTATTTTTAGAACACACTCAAGAACCTCCAGAAGCTAACCAGCTAACTAGCTACAAGCTATTTAGTTATTGTTAGTTTTTTTTATCCTGGATAACACTCGCCAGTCCAGCTTCCCTGCCCCATCCACCGCTGCCCCCTGGACACTGATCTCTTGGCTACATAGCTGATGCACGCTGGACTGTCCATTAATCACGGTACTCCATTCTGCTTGTTTGTTTTATCTGTTGGCCCCGCTACGCCATTTTACCTGCTGTTGTTGTGCTAGCTGATTAGCTGTTGTCTCACCTACTGTTTTAGCTAGCTTTCCCAATTCAACACCTGTGATTACTGTATGCCTCGCTGTATGTCTCTCTCAAATGTCAGTATGCCTTGTATACTGTTGTTCAGGTTAGTTATCATTGTTTTAGTTCACAATGGAGCCCCTAGTTCCACTCTTCATACCCCTGATAACTCCTTTGTCCCACCTCCCACACATGCGGTGACCTCACCCATTACTACCAGCATGTCCAGAGATACAACCTCTCTCATCATCACCCAGTGCCTGGGCTTACCTCCGCTGTACCCGCACCCCACCATACCCCTGTCTGCGCATTATGCCCTGAATATATTCTACCATGCCCAGAAACCTGCTCCTCTTATTCTCTGTCCCCAACGCTCTAGGCGACCAGTTTTGATAGCCTTTAGCCGCACCCTCATACTACTCCTTCTCTGTTCCGCGGGTGATGTGGAGGTAAACCCAGGCCCTGCATGTCCCCAGGCACCCTCATTTGTTGACTTCTGTGATCGAAAAAGCCTTGGTTTCATGCATGTCAACATCAGAAGCCTCCTCCCTAAGTTTGTCTTACTCACTGCTTTAGCACACTCTGCTAACCCTGATGTCCTTGCTGTGTCTGAATCCTGGCTCAGGAAGGCCACCAAAAATTCAGAGATTTCCATACCCAACTATAACATCTTCCGTCAAGATAGAACTGCCAAAGGGGGAGGAGTTGCAGTTTACTGCAGAGATAGCCTGCAAAGTAATGTCATACTTTCCAGGTCCATACCCAAACAGTTCGAACTACTAATTTTGAAAATTACTCTCTCCAGAAATAAGTCAAATAAGTTTGTTCTGTTAGGTGACCTAAACTGGGATATGCTTAACACCCCGCCAGTCCTACAATCTAAGCTAGATGCCCTCAATCTCACACAAATCATCAAGGAACCCACCAGGTACCACCCTAACTCTGTAAACAAGGGCACCCTCATAGACGTCATCCTGACCAACTGGCCCTCCAAATACACCTCCGCTGTCTTCAACCAGGATCTCAGCGATCACTGCCTCATTGCCTGTATCCGCTACGGAGCCGCAGTCAAACGACCACCCCTCATCACTGTCAAACGCTCCCTAAAACACTTCTGTGAGCAGGCCTTTCTAATCGACCTGGCCCGGGTATCCTGGAAGGACATTGACCTCATCCCGTCAGTTGAGGATGCCTGGTCATTCTTTAAAAGTAACTTCCTCACCATTTTAGATAAGCATGCTCCGTTCAAAAAATGCAGAACTAAGAACAGATACAGCCCTTGGTTCATCCCAGACCTGACTGCCCTCGACCAGCACAAAAACATCCTGTGGCGGACTGCAATAGCATCGAATAGTCCCCGTGATATGCAACTGTTCAGGGAAGTCCGGAACCAATACCAATACAAGCTAAGGCCAGCTTCTTCAGGCAGAAGTTTGCATCCTGTAGCTCCAACTCCAAAAAGTTCTGGGACACTGTGAAGTCCATGGAGAACAAGAGCACCTCCTCCCAGCTGCCCACTGCACTGAGGCTAGGTAACACGGTCACCACTGATAAATCCATGATTATCGAAAACTTCAATAAGCATTTCTCAACGGCTGGCCATGCCTTCCGCCTGGCTACTTCAACCTCGGCCAACAGCTCCGCCCCCCCCCGCAGCTCCTCGCCCAAGCCTCTCCAGGTTCTCCTTTACCCAAATCCAGATAGCAGATGTTCTGAAAGAGCTGCAAAACCTGGACCCGTACAAATCAGCTGGGCTTGACAATCTGGACCCTCTATTTCTGAAACTATCTGCCACCATTGTCGCAACCCCTATTACCATCCTGTTCAACCTCTCTTTCATCTCGTCTGAGATCCCCAAGGACTGGAAAGCTGCCGCAGTCATCCCCCTCTTCAAAGGGGGAGACACCCTGGACCCAAACTGTTACAGACCTATATCCATCCTGCCCTGCCTATCTAAGGTCTTCGAAAGCCAAGTCAACAAACAGGTCCCTGACCATCTCGAATCCCACCGTACCTTCTCCGCTGTGCAATCTGGTTTCCGAGCCGGTCATGGGTGCACCTCAGCCACACTCAAGGTACTAAACGATATCATAACCGCCATCGATAAAAGACAGTACTGTGCAGCCGTCTTCATCGACCTTGCCAAGGCTTTCGACTCTGTCAATCACCATATTCTTATCGGCAGACTCAGTAGCCTCGGTTTTTCGGATGACTGCCTTGCCTGGTTCACCAATTACTTTGCAGACAGAGTTCAGTGTGTCAAATCGGAGGGCATGCTGTCCGGTCCTCTGGCAGTCTCTATGGGGGTGCCACAGGGTTCAATTCTCGGGCCGACTCTTTTCTCTGTGTATATCAATGATGTTGCTCTTGCTGCAGGCGATTCCCTGATCCACCTCTACGCAGACGACACCATTCTATATACTTTCGGCCCGTCTTTGGACACTGTGCTATCTAACCTCCAAACAAGCTTCAATGCCATACAACACTCCTTCCGTGGCCTCCAACTGCTCTTAAACGCTAGTAAAACCAAATGCATGCTTTTCAACCGGTCGCTGCCTGCACCTGCATGCCCGACTAGCATCACCACCCTGGATGGTTCCGACCTAGAATATGTGGACGTCTATAAGTACCTAGGTGTCTGGCTAGACTGCAAACTCTCCTTCCAGACTCATATCAAACATCTCCAATCGAAAATCAAATCAAGAGTCGGCTTTCTATTCCGCAACAAAGCCTCCTTCACTCAAGCCGCCAAGCTTACCCTAGTAAAACTGACTATCCTACCGATCCTTGACTTCGGCGATGTCATCTACAAAATGGCTTCCAACACTCTGCTCAGCAAACTGGATGCAGTCTATCACAGTGCCATCCGTTTTGTCACTAAAGCACCTTATACCACCCACCACTGCGACTTGTATGCTCTAGTCGGTTGGCCCTCGCTACATATTCGTCGCCAGACCCACTGGCTCCAGGTCATCTACAAGTCTATGCTAGGTAAAGCTCCACCTTATCTCAGCTCACTGGTCACGATGGCAACACCCATCCGTAGCACGCACTCCAGCAGGTGTATCTCACTGATCATCCCTAAAGCCAACACCTCATTTGGCCGCCTTTCGTTCCAGTACTCTGCTGCCTGTGACTGGAACGAATTGCAAAAATCGCTGAAGTTGGAGACTTTTATCTCCCTCACCAACTTCAAACATCAGCTATCTGAGCAGCTAACCGATCGCTGCAGCTGTACATAGTCTATTGGTAAATAGCCCACCCTTTTCACCTACCTCATCCCCATACTGTTTTTATTTATTTACCTTTCTGCTCTTCTGCACACCTATATCTCTACCTGTACATGACCATCTGATCATTTATCACTCCAGTGTTAATCTGCAAAATTGTAATTATTTGCCTACCTCCTCATGCCTTTTGCACACATTGTATATAGACCCCCCCTTTGTTTTCTACTGTGTTATTGACTTGTTAATTGTTTACTCCATGTGTAACTCTTTGTTGTATGCTCACACTGCTATGCTTTATCTTGGCCAGGTCGCAGTTGCAAATGAGAACTTGTTCTCAACTAGCCTACCTGGTTAAATAAAGGTGAAATAAATAAAAATAAAAATAAATATCTGGATTGTACAATATTTGCCCATTATTCTTTAAAAAAAATGTTTTTGCTCTGTCAAATTGATTGTCGAATATTGCTACACAACCCTTTGCAAGTATTGCCATAGATTTTCAAGCAGATTAAAGTCAACATTGTAACTCAGCCACTCAGGAACATTCACTCACTTCTTGGTAAGCAAGTCCAGTGTAAATTTGGCCTTTTGTTTAGGGTTAATGTTCTGTCAAAAGGTGAATTCATCTCCAAGTTTCTGGTGGAAAGCATACTGAATCAGGTTTTCATCTGAGATTTTGCCTGTGCTTAGCTCCCTTACGTTTCTTTTTTATCCTGAAAAACTCACCAGTCCTTAAAGGGGAATTTCACCCTGAGGGAATCTGGGCTTGTTTTCATCATGTCTGAGGCATTTCTGGGACGGTTAGATGTGTTTCACACATAATTGCCCAGGGCCCAGGGCTTCAAGAGCTGAACGATATACCCTTCCGGTGGATTGATGGGAGGGACAAGTTCTAAAAATACATATAGTCCTGCTTTGTGGCATTTCACGGAGGCTCTGTGTTATACTGCTTGCACTATACATTTTTGTGGGTGTAAATATGGTTGTCCTTGTTTGATAGAGCCATTGGAAATCTTTCAGCAATGTTTCTATTGGCGGATTCATTGCTAAATATACAAGTAAACACTTTATTTTGCACTCTCTGTGTTTCGTGCTCTGGCCCCCATCCCTCCCCAAGGCAGGCTTTTTTAAAAGGAGGCAGACATTAACAACAATCCTTTGGGAAAAACTGAAAGAACTGACCAGACATAATAGTTTCAAGTGATTCCTCTAATCAACACAAATTCGACAATGGAGCATCTATTAGCTACATGGTGACATTCAAGCACATATGTTTCAACAGGAATATAGTGAAGAGGATTCAAAACAAAGAGTTGGATTTGGCTATTGTTAGAAGCTCAGCTATAGCCGATGCCAGCATCAAGAGGGCCGATGACTAAAATGGTGCCTAGATAGTTACGTCAGTTATTTTTCCTGCAAACAACCTACGTTAGCTAGCTAGCTAATTTTAGTTTATCTACTGAAACACATATTGTGTATTGCTGGCTAAACAAATTTTTCTGTTTGCTAACTTGACTTAGCTAGCTATCGAGGTAGCAACTAATCAATAGCCATATCTATGACAAAAAATGGAAGAGGTTTTACAATGTGAGATCTTTTGTATCTCGATTGTAAAACCTCTTCTCTTTTCAGTCTTAGATATGGCTAGCTACTAAACAGAAAGCTACAATGTTACAACCAGCCACCTAAAGCTAGGTTTACCAGCAAATGTTAGCACAATATCTATCTACCCAGGTTCCTTTGTATGTTCTGGTCACAGTGCAAAGGTTGAGGTTTATGCCATAATTATTTCTATTAGGCTAGATATGGTTGTAAATGTAATCTCTGTGCCTGTGCACATGTATGCATGTTTAACTGGTCTACCCTAATGTTGAGTTTATGTTTGTTCAAACTGTACAATAGAGTATAACAGTACCGTGTGGTGCCTGGGCTTCATCCTGGTGTGGATTCTAGAAACATACAGAAACATAATTCCTTTGCCTGTGTGTGTCATTGTAGCACAACTGAACTGTCGCAGGACTAGACACAGCTTTACAAGTATTCCCTGAACTTATTGTATGTTTCTTTGGATTCTCAATTTTATCATGACCACCTCTAATCTTCTGCTGATCACCAGTTCTCTTGGCTAGAGATTGTTACACCAGATAAAGTGACAACCAAATATTTTTGGTACCCATTACTGGGAGTTACAGGATACCCCTGTTTGGGGTAGCACAAAACATTTTCAATTAACCTTAGCGATGCCGTCTTCGTCCTTAATTCAGGGAAACAGGAGTCTCATAAAATGTCTGTGTCAAGTTGCAGGGGATCCGTTTGAATTTCAAAAACACTCCGTTATCCAAATAAATTCATTTTTTCTTAAAGTAATCCATCAATATGTGCACCGGCATTGTGTCTATTTCAGGACTTCTCAGTCATTGGTCGAGACAGGTCTCTGTCATCATGATGTGCAGCACTTTTTGACACCCACCTGTCTCAATCAATGAAAGAAGACTTGAAGTAGAGAAGATGTCGGCAAACATCTTTGGGTAAATCTCATTATGGTGTAACAATCTCTAACTACAGTTCTCTGCGCTTGTGTGTCTCTACACCTGAGACAAGCTCAGAAACACTGAACTGTACTACACTGTTCATAAAATATTTTTTGAATGTTACCAAATAACATTGTTATTGAACACCCAGTTCTCTTGAGTTAGTATTAAGTTGGTTGTTGATCATTGCTAGTCAGCCATTTTCAAGTCTTGCCATATATTTTCAAGCATGTTTTAGTCAAAAACTGTAACTAGGCCACTCAGGAACATTCAATGTCATCTTGGTGAGCAATTCCAGTGTATTTTCTGTCTCGTTGTTTTAGGTTATTGTCCTGTTGAAAGGTGCATTTGTCTCCCAGTGTCTGTAGAAAAGCAGACTGAACCAGGTTCTCCTCTAGGATTTTGTCTGTGCTTAGCTTTATTCTGTTTCTTTTCATCCTGAATAACTCCCTAGTCATTGCCAATGACAAGCATACCCATAACATGATGCTGCCACCACCATGCTTGAAAATATGAAAACAGATCTAATTAAGTGGAACAATCTTCCTATAAATATTTCAGGTAGAATAAACATCAGATTGGGATGGCTCCCAAAGTTTTTATATTACATTTTATTATTGGAAATACCAATCACTCCACCGAAGACATTCTTTAAAAAAGTATACTCAGTCATAACAGACTTTATATGGTCAAATAAAAAATAAAGTTTTACATCTTCCTATGTCTGAGGGGGGTTTTAACCTTCCAGACTTGGAATTGTATCAACTCGCCACTCAAGGCTTATACTTGCGACATATAGTTAAATGTACTAAAAAGGAAGTATAGGTATATTTGAAGATGTGCATGCTCATCCCTAGAATATTTTCAAATTTCCTTTTTCAAAGGATAAAGCTAAGAACAACTTCATAGTTGAGAACACTATAACAATATGTAAGAACATTAAATGCATTCTACAATAACCAATATAACTCCCTTAAAACACAACCCTATGGAACAATCCTTGGATAGCTTTTCAGAATTCACAGATAAATTGGTCCACATGAAAAACTAAAGGCATAGAAACTGTAAATGACTTGTTAATAGGAAATGCATTTATTACCATTACAGAATTAAAAAGCAATTCTGGAATGAACCATGTAGATATTTCCAAATGCAAGCAACTTAAAAGTTTGATGTCATGAAATTTTGATTTGATATATTTTGGACAAGAGCGAAATCTTGAGGAAAGCCTATTTGAGATAGAGAAAGATATTCATATGATAGGTAAGATATTACAGTTAGTATGCGTAATCCATTATAAACAAATGTTTTCCCTGGTTAAATAAAGGTTAAATAAAAAAATGTTGAGAATTTATTATACAAGAGACAAACTTCACAAATTCTACAGCACAACGGCAGAGTCATGTCTTAAGTGTAAACAAACAAAGACCCAATAATCCATACCTTCTGGGAATGTTATAAAGTCCGTGTCACACCCCTGCTACGGTGCTCGATGTCACCGGTCTATTAACCACCAGTCCTGGCAACTAAACTTTACACACACCTGGCAACCATCCTTTTGCACACCTGCGTCTCATCATCAGTCACACCAGGACTTCATTACTCTCTTGATTACTTACACTTTATATAGCGATCTTTTGTTATCAGTCATCAGGTAGCATTGTTTATGTTTCTCATGGTTTCTATCGCGCCATGTTCGTTATTATTAAATTCACTAACTGCACCTGCTTTCTGACTCCCCGCGTCTACGCTACAGAATACTACCTCAACAAATGGAAGCAGCAGTTAACAAAGACATCTCCCAGATGGTCGGCGAACAGGGACACCTACTTCGTCAACACCATGACCAGCTGGCTCATTTGGGGACGGCTATGGATGAAGTCCTCCTCCGTTCTTCAACGAGTCAACATTACTCAAGGGGTGTCATCTCCAAACAGCGGAGGATTCTCCACCACAAGTCGACCCAGCGAGCCAGTACCCCAGCCGATCCAGCAGTCGCTCCTAGTCAGCAATGCCTGATTGTCCCGCCTGGACAAATATGACGGGACTCCATTGATATTCCAACTCCAGGATTCCCTCTAATTCGCTCATGAGATGGGAGCCCACCACAAAGAGGTCCAAGGTTGCCACGGTTATTTCTCTGCTGACTGGACGGGCTTTAGTGTGGGCCACTGCCACCTGGAAGAGAGGAGAGGAAGAGCTGGGTTCCTATGAGGGGTTTGTGGCTCTGTTCAGGGGGGTCTTCGACCATCCACCAGAGGGCAGAGAGGGGAGTGAGTTCCTACTCCAACTATTACAGGATGGCCAGCCCATTGTGGAGTACGCGCTCACCTTTTGGACTGTGGCAGCATCTAGTGAATGAAATGAGCTAGCTCTCCGCACCCTATTCAGAAGAGGATTGTACGAAGAGGGCCAGACGGAGTTGGTGTGCCGAGAAGACAACCCATCCTTGGACGCCCTCATCACGATAGCCATCCGTCTGGATAACCTTCTTTGGGAGCGTCGGTACCCCCGCCTCTCTCCGTCCTTCTTTGATCATTCTGAGTCAGAGCACGAACCCATGGAGATGGTGGCCAAACGTCTCTCGGTGGCTGAGCAGCGTCATCGTATATACAGCTTGGGTTCTGTCCTTATTGTGGACAGGAGGGGCACCAGCTTTAAAGGTGTCTGGTATGTTCTGACCGGAGGTCCACGGGAGCAGAGAGACAGCCACGTGATCATCGGTCTCCTGGGTTAGGCGTCAGTAAAACATCATCACTTTCCGCCAAACCTTTCCTAGTACTATTTCACTGGCTGGCTGTCCCTCATGTTTTGTTTCAAGAGCTCTGGTGGACTTCGGTGCAACAGTTAAGCACCCAAGCTAACTGGCTAACATTGGCTAGCTACTTCCAGACACATGATGTGTGGAATAAAACCCCACACTAACCATTTTACTCACACATATCACCCCCCACTAACCATTTTATTCACCCTATAGCAAAACTGTTTAGGCTTTTTTCATGTTATCCAGAGTGTTGGTGACTAACTGTGCTGCTGGCAACAATTGAATTACGCTTTGATGCTGACATTTATGGACACCGGACATGTACCCATAACGGGTGTTGAGCATTCAAAAATGCATCAGTTATTCTGCACTCTGGCACTCCAAGACGAGAGTCATTGGTTAAGAAATTACGCTCGATAGCTAGCTAGGTAAACAATGAATCCCAACGCATGACACAATGTTAGTTACGTTAGCTAACGTTAGCTAGCTAATTAACAGTACACTAACTTGAAATCAAAATACTTTGTCAAAATTAATATGGAGTCTTGATAAGACATATAGCTAGGTAAAGAATGGACCATAATCACAACTCATGGTGTTACTAACCTGCATGAATCTGCAGGTAGCTAACCAGCCAGGTTCTATGGCTATAACTAGTCAAGCAAATGTGTTTGAGATACGAAGAATAAGATCATACACATAATGTTGGCTAGTGACCCAGCTAAAAAATGTGTTACGTAGTTAAACTGCATAAACCTAATGTCAAGTTAACGCGTACTGTTAGCTAATGTTAGCTAGCTAACAGTTACCATGATTTTTGGTCTTATTGCTCTTGGTGTGTGCACCTACTATGCACACAGGCTCACACGTACAATGGAAGACCTAATGAGGTCTTATGCTAGGATCACCAATGGGACGGAAGCAATCACTATTTTCAGAATGTTGGCAATAGATCCTGAAACCCCATCAGGTGGTCCATCCACAGCGTCCCTAGCCTCTTCTCCAGAGTTTGCTAGGGCAACCCTGTAGTGTCCCATGTAGTGCCTTTAACTACCCACCTTCAAGTAGAATCGCCCTAGACATGACGTTAGAGACATTGCCATGATAGAGTAATCTACTTTGTGGATGGCACAAGACAGATAATTTCACTTAAAATTCACTGTATCACAATTCCAGTGGGTCAGAAGTTTACATACACTAAGTTGACTGTGCCTTTACACAGATTGGAAAATTCCAGAAAATGATGTCATGGCTTTAGAAGCTTCTGATAGGCTAATTGACATCATTTGAGTCAATTGGAGTTGTACCTATGGATGTATTTCAAGGCCTACCTTCAAACTCAGTGCCTCTTTGCTTGACATCATCGGAAAATCAAAAGAAATTAGCCAAGACCTCAGAAAATAAAATGTAGACCTCAAGTCTGGTTCATCCTTGGGAGCAATTTCAAAATGCCTGAAGGTACCACATTCATCTGTACAAACAATAGTATAGTTAAACACCATGGGACCATGCAGCAGTCATACCAATCAGGAAGGAGACGCGTTCTTTCTCCTAGAGATGAACGTACTGTGGTGCGAAAAGTGCAAATCAATCCCAGAACCACAGCAAAGGACCTTGTGAAGATGCTGGAGGAAGCAGGTACAAAAGTATATATATATCCACAGTAAAACAAGTCCTATATCAACATAACCTGAACATCCACTCAGCAAATTATATGAATATATTGAAGCAACATCTCAAGACAACTGTCAGGAAGTTAAAGCTTGGTCGCAAATGGGTCTTCCAAATGAACAGTGACCGCAAGCAAAGTTCAAAAGTTGTGGCAAAATGGCTTAAGGAGAACAAAGTCAAGGTATTGGAGTGGCCATCACAAAGCCCTGACCTCAATCCTATAGAAAATGTGTGGGCAGAACTGAAAAAGTGTGTGCGAGCAAGGAGGCCTACAAACCTGACTCAGTTACACCAGCTCTGTCAGGAGGAATGGGCCAACATTCACCCAAGTTATTGTGGGAAGGTTGTGGAAGGCTACCTGAAACGTTTGACCCAAGCTAAACAATTTAAAGGCAATGCTACCAAATTCTAATTGATTGTATGTAAACTTCTGACCCACTGGAATGTGATGAAAGAAATAAAAGCTGAAATGACTCATTCTGCCTACTATTATTCTGACATTTCAGATTCTTAAAATAAAGTGGTGATCCTAACTGACCTAAGACGGGGCATTTTTACTTGGATTAAATGTCAGGATTTGTGAAAAACTGAGTTTAAATGTATTTGGCTAAGGTGTATGTAAACTTCCGACTTCAACTGTATATGGGGCAGCAGCCTCTAAGGTGCAGGGATACGTAACCGGGTGAAAGCCACCTAGTGATGGCTATTTAACAGTCTGATGGCCTTGAGATAGAAGCTGTTTTTCATTCTCTCGGTGTCACACTATTTAATTAAAAAATTGTATTCACCTTTATTTAACCAGGTAGGCTAGTTGAGAACAAGTTCTCATTTACAACTGCGACCTGGCCAAGATAAAGCAAAGCAGTTCGACACAAACAACAACACAGATTTACACATGGAATAAACAAACATACAGTCAATAATACAGTAGATAAAGTCTACATACAGTATGTGCAAATGAGGTAAGGCAATAAATAGGCCATAGTGGCGAAGAAATTACAATATAGCAATTAAACACTGGAGTGATAGATGTGCAGAAAAGGAATGTGCAAGTAGAGATACTGGGGTGCAAAGGAGCAAAATAAATAAATAATACAGTATGGGGATGAGGTAGTTGGATGGTCTATGTACAGGTTACAATGATCTGTGAGCTGCTCTGACAGCTGGTGCTTAAAGTTAGTGAGGGAGATATGAGTCTCCAGCTTCAGTGATTTTTTTTCAGTTCGTTCCAGTCATTGGCAGCAGAGAACTGGAAGGAAAGGCGGCCAAAGGAGGAATTGGCTTTGGGGGTGACCAGTGAAATATACCTGCTGGGGCGTGTATTACGGGTGGTTGCTGCTATGGTGACCAGTGAGCTGAGATAAGGCGGGGCTTTACCTAGAAAAGACTTAGATGACCTGTAGCCAGTGGGTTTGGCAACGAGTATGAAGAGAGGGCCAGCCAACGAGAGCGTTCAGGTCGCAGTGGTGGGTAGTATATGGGGCTTTGGTGACAAAAACGGATGGCACTGTCATAGACTGCAACCAATTTGTTGAGTAGAGTGTTGGAGGCTATTTTGTAAATGACATTGCCAAAGTCGAGGATCGGTAGGATAGTCAGTTTTACGAGGGTATATTTGGCAGCATGAGTGAAGGATGCTTTGTTGTGCAATAGGAAGCCAATTCTAGATTTAACTTTAGATTGGAAATGTTTTATGTGAGTCTGGAAGGAGAGTATACAGTCTAGTCAGACACCTAGGTATTTGTAGTTGTCCACATATTCTAAGTCAGCACCGTCCAGAGTAGAGATCCTGGACTGGTGGGCAGGTGCAGGCAGCGATCGGTTGAAGAGCATGCATGTAGTTTCACTTGCATTTAAGAGCAGTTGGAGGCCACGGATGGAGAGTTGTATGGCATTGAATCTCGTCTGGAGGTTAGTTAGCACAGTGTCCAAAGAAGGGCCAGAAGTATACAGAATGGTGTCGTCTGTGTAGAGGTGGATCAGAGAATCACAAGCAGCAAGAGCGACATCATTGAAGTATACAGAGAAGAGAGTCGGCCCAATAATTGAGCCCTGTAGCACCCCCATAGAGACTGCCAGAGGTCCGGACAACAGGTCCTCCGATTTGACACACTGAACTCTATCAGAGAACCAGGCGAGGCAGTCATTTGAGAAACCAAGGCAGTTGAGTCTGCCGATAAGAAAGTGTTGATTGACAGAGTCGAAAGCCGTAGCCTGGTCGATGAATACAGCTGCAAGGTATTATCTCTTATCGATGGCAGTTATGATATCGTTTAGGACCTTGAGCGTGGCTAAGGTGCACCCATGACCAGCTCTGAAACCACATTGCATAGCGGAGAAGGTACGGTGGAATTCTAAATGGTTGGTGATCTGTTTGTTAACTTGGATTTAGAATACAGGCAGGGTAGGATAGATATAGATCTGTAGCAGTTTGGGTCTAGAGTGTCTCCCCCTTTGAAGGGGGGGTTTGCCGCGGCAGGTTTCCAATCTTTGGGAATCTCAGACGATACGAAAGAGAGGTTGAACAGGCTAGTAATAGGGGCAACAATTTTGGCACATAATTTTAGAAAGAGAGGGTCTATCTCAGATTGTCTATCTCGGCTGATTTGTAGGGGTCCAGATTTTGCAGCTCTTTCAGAACATCAGCTATCTAGATGGGAAAAGGCTTAATAAATGGGGGAGGCTTGGGCGAGTTGCTGTGGAGGGTGAAGGGCTGTTGGCCGGGGTAGGGGATGCCAGGTGGAAAGCATCGCCAGTCGTAGAAAAATGCTTTTTAAATGTCTCAATAAAAGTGGATTTATCGGTTGTGACAGTGTTTCCTGGCATCAGTGCAGTGGGCAGCTGGGAGGAGGTGCTCTTATTCTCCATGGACTTTACAGTGTCCCAGAACTTTTTCGAGTTTGTGCTACAGGATGCAAATTTCTGTTTGAAAAAGCTAGCCTTTGCTTTCCTAACTGCCTGTGTATATTGGTTCCTAATTTCCCTGAAAAGTAGCATATAGTGGGGGCTATTCGATGCCAATGCAATACTCCACATGATGTTTTTGTGCTGGTCAAGGGCAGTCAGGTCTGGAGTGAATGAAGGGCTATATCTGTTCTTGGTTCTACATTTTTTTAATGGGGCATGCTTATTTAAGACCGTGCGGAAGTCACTTTTAAAGAATAACCAGGCATCCTCTACTGACGATGAGGTCAATATCCTTCCAGGATACCCGGGCCAGGTCGATTAGAAAGGCCTGCTCGCTGAAGTGTTTTAGGGAGCGTTTGACAGTGATAAGGGGTGGTTGTTTGACAGCAGACCCATTACAGATGCAGGCAATGAGGCAGTGATCGCTGAGATCTTGGTTTAAGACAGCAGAGGTGTATTTGGAGGGCAAATTGTTTAGGATGATATCTATGAGGGTGCCCATGTTGTCGTGGAAATGTCCTGTATTACCAAATCATGAGAGAGCAAACCAGACACAAGTCAGAGTTATCATAAAGTCCATCTTTAATTATATGAGCTTCACCATATCCCTGTGACTCTCAGATCAATTCAGTGCCTAGAACTGAATTATCTGAGAGTGTCAACATAATGGCAACTGAGATCCTTTAGAGCAAAGACACACCCATCTAAACTCACATGGAAAATAACAGATCTTAGGAACATTACCAGAAAAAGGAGTATGCCATCATTTATAGAATTAGCTATAAATTATCGTTCAGTTTGGTCTCCTAAACCAAAGCTCTTTTCTCATTCTTGGTACCACTTAGAACCAAAAACATTACCTCATCCAATGGCATATATCAAATACACCCCCTCCTGGACAAGCGTATAGAGTGCAGCGTATATCCCGCTAGCTGAATATCCATGTCGTCATTCAGCCACAATTCCGTGAAACATAGGATATTACCGTTTTTTATGTCCAGTTTGTAGGATATTCGTGATCGTACCTCGTCTAATTTATTGTCCAATGATTGCACGTTGGCGAGTAGTATAGACTGTAACGGCAGCTTTCCCAGTCGCCTTCTCCAGGTCCTGACCAGGCATCCGGCTCTTTGTCCTCTGTACCTGCATCGCTTCCTCTTGCAAATAACGGGGATGTCGGCCTTGTGGGGTGTTTGGAGAATGTCTTGTGCATCGTCCTTGTTGTAGAAAAAATCTTTGTCTAATCTGAGGTGAGTGATCTCTGTCCTGATATCTAGAAGCTATTTTTTGCCGTAAAATGCGGTTGCAAATTTAGTGGGGTGGTAAGGAATTCAGGTAAATATTTCAAATATGCAATACAAACAAAGTGTGTGAGTAGTATATACTGTATGTCTACCTGACATATGTTGGAATTCTTGTGTGCTGAAAGTTTGGAATAAATAGGATACAAATTAGGATTTTTCAACTCACCTTTTTCACCACTTCTGTAGAATGACCCGTATAGTACACTGGTTTAGTATAGTACATTTGGTCCCTGGTCAAAAGTAGTTTACTTTATAGGAAATAGGGTGCCATTTGGTATGCTGCCTTGGTCTCTGGTTTGAAACCTACTGTCATTACACACTGGATCAAGTTGATACACAGCACATTGGTGATAATGCACATTATTTATTGATGAGAAGAAATGTCTCATTTGCACAATTCATCCATTGATAGCAGAAAGCCTGTCCTTGTAGAGAGAACAGGATAATATACTGTGGTAGTTCTACATTTCCTGCCCATCCAAAACATTTTACTGAATATTTCCATTCAATTTCCCCACAGTGTTGAATCCATTTATTTTGTCTTGCTGAGTGCTCTGCCCCACCACCTGAACTGCCGTAATGATATAAATGACCACACAAATGATTCTGGATTTCTCCACTGTATGCCAATAAAGGTTTGTTCCCTTATACTGAAGCAGGGATTATTAATATTATATATTTTTAATCTCGTTTCTTTGCATGGCAGATTTTCATACCGTGCAGCGATGTGTCCCACAGGAATGCATTGTGAAATACTTGGTTAAGCTGTTTATTGATTTATAGAAAAGGTATTCCCAGCCCTGTGCTTCCACCTGTGAAAATGAACATTTCAGAGGAAGCTCTGCTGTGTCCCAGATGGAACCCTATTCCCCTATTTAGTGCACTACTTTTGACTAGGGCCATTGGGATCAGATTCTGTCTGCATAGACTGTCAGTGTCGATCAGACATCAGATATTCACCCACACAGGCAGACACACACACACACACACATCAGTGCTTCACCAACACACAATACTGATATGTTCACTTGCCTGTAGACATGCAACCAGCCATCCATGTGCAGAGACCTACAGACAGACATAGCATATTATCTCATATCCTCATAAAGACGTGTACAGATGTTCACACACCACAGAGATCCTATAAATCAGTAGTTCTATATGTAATTCTGTGACACACGTTCAAACACTAACATTGGTATTATCTGTACACATAGGCCTAGTGTAAGAAAAAAATACCCACATGCATAAAATTGTCACCATTATATTCCATGAAAACATAAACAGTAATGAAAAACTAAAGGGTTAACACTTTCTATAGATATACAATTTATGAATGGGGTTGAATAGCAGATCATACACTAATTCTACAGAACATTAAGAATACCTTCCTAATATTGAGTTGCGACCACTTTTGCACTCAGAACAGCCTCAATTCATCAGGGCATGGACTCTAAAAGATGTTGAAAGCGTTCCACGGGGATAATGGCCCATGTTGACTCCAATGCTTCCCACAGCTGTGTCAAGTTGGCTGGATGTCCTTTTGAGCGAGAAAAACACCAGCAGCAATGCATTTCTTGACACATTGAAACCGGTGTGCCTGGCACCTACTACCATGCCCTGTTCAAAGGCACTTAAATCTTTTGTCTTGCCCATTCAGCCTCTGAATGGCACACAGACAAGGCTTAAAAATCATACTTTAACCTGTCTCCTCCCCGTTTAACATCAATAAGGGATCAAAATGTTGGTTAAAACTAAATATGCTATTTATGAGCTTACAAAGAAATGGTATTGAAATTCAGTTCTGTTGCATTTAGGCTCATACTGGTGTTTCTGGGAATTATATAGTTTACAGTAATAGCAAAAAAGAGCAGGGAAAAATAATATTGTGGATATACAGGTGCAGTTGATTTGGAAAATTGGGTTAGATATGCTGGCAGAGACAATGGGATAAATGTAGTAAGGGCAGACGTGTTTATAGTACAAGGAAATCAGGAGATGGTGTCATGTAATGGGAACAGAAGGGAGGAATTAATGTTAGATGTAGGATTAATGTAGGATGAGATTAGAGCGTATGGGGTTGAATTCCTCTATGAAAATGATAGGGAAACATGGTACTGGAATGTGTAATGGCTGTATGGTAGAAGAAACAGTTGAACATGTATTATTATTTTGTGAAATGTATGATTTAAAAAGGGAGAGGTTGTTTGACAAGGTCAGAGAGGTTGGACGGGAATGGGGAGTGTTATTTTGGGTGGGGATGATGGGAGTAGTGAGGTTTGTAGGGAATTATTTTATTAGAAATTCAGGGTTAGTTAAGAGAATATAGTGATATAGATAGGCTATGACAGGCCTCGCACTCCAGTGACGTAGGTGGCGGTGTATGCACCTGTCAGTTGGTTGCGATCCGACAATAGAAACTTGAATAAGAAGAAGAAGGGATCGTAGCTTTCATCTTGATTCACCTAGTCAGTCTATCATGGAAAGAGCATGACAATGTTTTGGGCACGAAGTGTACATTAGGAGCATAAATTCATACCTGCAACATTTGTCAACATTGATAACAAATCAAATCAAATCAAATTTATTTATATAGCCCTTCGTACATCAGCTGATATCTCAAAGTGCTGTACAGAAACCCAGCCTAAAACCCCAAACAGCAAGCAATGCAGGTGTAGAAGCACGGTGGCTAGGAAAAACTCCCTAGAAAGGCCAATACCTAGGAAGAAACCTAGAGAGGAACCAGGCTATGTGGGGTGGCCAGTCCTCTTCTGGCTGTGCCGGGTGGAGATTATAACAGAACATGGCCAAGATGTTCAAATGTTCATAAATGACCAGCATGGTCGAATAATAATAAGGCAGAACAGTTGAAACTGGAGCAGCAGCACAGTCAGGTGGAAGTTGAAACTGGAGCAGCAGCATGGTCAGGTGGACTGGGGACAGCAAGGAGTCATCATGTCAGGTAGTCCTGGGGCATGGTCCTAGGGCTCAGGTCCTCCGAGAGAGAGAAAGAAAGAGAGAAGGAGAGAATTAGAGAACGCACACTTAGATTCACACAGGACACCGAATAGGACAGGAGAAGTACTCCAGATATAACAAACTGACCCCAGCCCCCCGACACATAAACTACTGCAGCATAAATACTGGAGGCTGAGACAGGAGGGGTCAGGAGACACTGTGGTCCTCTATGGAAAAGTCTGCAATAACCCACTTTTGTTATTATTATTTGAGGTAAAGATGATAGTGGGAGGACTGATGAAGCCATGTATTATTTAAGCAACAATGCACGAGGGTGTGTGGTATATGGCCAATATTCCACGGGCTAAGGGCTGTACTTATGCACGACGTAACACGGAGTGCCTGGATACAGCCCTTAGCCATAGTATATTGGCCATATACCACAAATCCCAGAGGTACCTTAATGCTACTATAAACTGGTTATCAATATAATTAGAGCAATAAAAATACATGCTTTGTCATACCTGTGGTATACGGTCTGAAAATACCACGGCTGTCAGCCAATCAGCATTCAGAGCTTGAACCACCCAGTTTATAAGAATTGATTAAACATGTTGGATCAAACTAAACCAGGAAGTAGATGCTGTATGCATCCCAAATGGCACCTTATTCCCTATATAGTACATTGAGCCCTGCTCAATTGAAGTGCACTATATAGTGAATAGGGTGCCATTTGACAGGCAGATAAACTCAGCGGTGCAATAAGATAAACCTACAACTCCCCTTTAGCCTGTCAGAGAAAAGTATATTCAGTTCCCTAGGAGAAAACTGACATTTTCAACTGTCCAGGGCATTGCCAGAGTAAATGTAAGGCATTTTCAGCTGTCCAGGGCATTGCCTGAGTAGATGTAAGACGCCTTCAATGTTAATCTGAGGCTCCAGTCATTTTATCTCCTCATGTAAACTATTAATTAATGGATGGTAATCAGTATGGAGAATTAGTATGTGCCTCCTTTTGACATAATTAATTACCTAAGCTCAGGCACTTGGGGAGGTACCTTAATTAAATATGTACACTCTCATAGTTGTATTATTTTTTGCCTTAACCCAAGTGGTATTGTATAACAGTGTGTGTGCAATGTGTGCATGTGCTAAGGGGGATAATATAGGTACTGTAAGAAAACACTGCAGGTGCATTAGGACCTCTATGGAAAAGTCTGCAAATTAGTTTTCTCTTCAGAAAAGTGTATTTAATTGGCCTTTAGAGTTATCCATCTTTATTTTCCCACAGGTTTTATCTATTTGAACTATGGATGTTTCTGTTCTCAAGAGGTTGGTCTTTGCTCATGGCTAAACTGACCCAAATCCCAGCTGTCATTTGTGGTTATGTGTGTATAAAGGAAACATTTTGACATCTCCATTTAGGTTAGTTTGCAGCTTGTGCCTGCCATGCCTGGCACCTCTCTTTGTGTAGCTCCCAGTCTCTCTCTCTCTCTCTCTCTCTCTCTCTCTCTCTCTCTCTCTCTCTCTCTCTCTCTCTCTCTCTCTCTCTCTCTCTCTCTCTCTCTCTCTCTCTCTCTCTCTCTCTCTCTCTCTCTCTCTCTCTCTCTCTCTCTCTCTCTCTCTCTCTCTCTCTCTCTCTCTCTCTCTCTCTGCTATCTGTCACAGCGCTGAAGCCCTCTTCTCTTCCACTTCCATTAGTTTCATTACGCTCTATTGAACCGCACGTGTCAAACTGAAACCAAACTAATCAAGTCTAATGAATTAATTTAACTGATGATAATGTTATTAAAATGCAAATTTTTATTTATTTTAATTGCTCTACATCACATGTAATCAATCACAACAACTGTTATCATGGCATCAAATCTAGACTACGCTCCATTTATATCAAAAGATTCCTATTTTTCAATTTTATTGAATTAATATTATGATCTGGTTACAATTATCTGTTAGGTGAGTCACTCACATCGCTTCTTCTTAATCTTGTTTTTCATCCATGCACCACTGGTTGTGAGTGAACTGGGAACAGTATCTTAATTGGAAATAGTAAGATTGATCTGTTGAATGAGGAATATGTGGGTGTATTGGATGTATCCAATGTTATTAGATACCTATATAACTAAATTGTATTGATAACCTCCTCCACATTCTAGACACACCAGATTTCAATTCCCATAGAAGGTATTGTACACACAATAGTGCAAGGTATCACAAAAAAATACTTATTTTACTGTGTTCAAAATGGCACTCTATTCCCTATGTAGTGCACCACCTTTGGCAGGCTCCTGTCAAAAACAGTACAAAATATAGGGAATAAGGTGCCATTTGGGAAGATTTGAGTGGATTGGGGATTTGAGTGGAAAATGGCACTCTATTCCCTATATATTGAACTTATTTTATACATATATATATATATACAGTGCCTTGCGAAAGTATTCGGCCCCCTTGAACTTTGCGACCTTTTGCCACATTTCAGGCTTCAAACATAAAGATATAAAACTGTATTTTTTTGTGAAGAATCAATAACAAGCGGGACACAATCATGAAGTGGAACGACATTCATTGGATATTTCAAACTTTTTTAACAAATCAAAAACTGAAAAATTGGGCGTGCAAAATGATTCAGCCCCCTTAAGTTAATACTTTGTAGCGCCACCTTTTGCTGCGATTACAGCTGTAAGTCGCTTGGGGTATGTCTCTATCAGTTTTGAGTGGCAACCCTGCAACCCTGCAACCCTGCTTTTTTAAAACTGCATAAGTGTTGCTTTCCCTTTTCTGGGGGACTGAGTTTTGAAACTCGTGGAATTCAAGTATGAAAGCTAAGGAGATGGAGAAAACACCTGTCTCTGGATTACATCTTCAAACTAAGGGCAACCATGGCATCTGTGACAGGGAGATGCGTCCATCCATGATGTATGCGGGTAAGACAGTCTAGGGCTCGCTAGCTAATGTTATATGTATGATCTTATTATTTGTATCTCAGAGCAATTTGCACTGCTAGTTATAGCCTAAGGTTGGTTAGCTACCTGCAGATTCATGCAGGGTAGTAACATCATGATTTGGGATTATGGTCCATTGTTTAGCTAGCTAGCTAGCTACAGTACCAGTCACATTTTTGGACACACCTACTCATTCAAGGGATTTTCTTTATTTTTAGTATTTTCTACATTGTAGAATAATAGTGAAGACATCAAACTATTAAATAACACATATGGAACCACGTAGTAACTAAAAAAGTGTTAAACATATCAAAATATATTTTAGATTCTTCAAAGCAATGTAAAGGGAATTTTAATGTTTGTGCTTTTCGTATAACTAATTTCTGTGTTCTATTCATGTGCTGTTCTATAAACCAATTTCTGTGTTCATGAAAGTGGCTGACTGTACAAATCCTCACTTATCATTAGCTGCAAATTGTCAGTACACTCAGACCGTGTTTTGAGAATGAACAAAAGATATCTCTGTTTCAAAGTCTCAGCTTAGAGAAGACAAGCCTTGTGAGATGTTGGTCTGTCACGTTATGAAACAGTATTGGTCGGTCACATGAATAAAACAAAATGGTTAATCATGCAAATATAACTTGTCTGTGTATAGCCGTAAATAAGACAACTGCTGGGTCTCCCCAGGTAGAGCACCTGATTGACATGTGTACTATGATGCATTGAGTTGGTTAGAACCTGCTCTAACAATAAACAATGATTCATTTAACATTGACTTTGGGTGTCCCTGTGTATGAATTTCCACAACAGTAGCCACCCTTTGCCTTGATGACAGCTTTGCACACTCTTGGCATTCTCTCAACCAGCTTCACCTGTAATGCTTTCCAACAGTTTTGAAGGAGTTCCCACATATGCTGAGCACTTGTTGGCTGCTTTTCCTTCACTCTGTGGTCCAACTCATCCCAAACCATCTCAATTCGGTTGAGGTCAGGTGATTGTGGAGGCCAGGTCATCTGGTGCAGCACTCCATCACTCTTCTTCTTGGTTAACTAGCTTTTACACAGCCTGGATGTGTGATGGATCATTGTCCTGTTGAAAAACAAATTATAGTCTCACTAAGCCCAAACCAGATAGGATGGCGTATCGCTGCAGAACACTGTGGTAGCCATGCTGGTTGTGTGCCTTGAATTCTGAATAAATCACAGACAGTGTCACCAGCAAAGCAGCCCCACACCATCACACCTCCTCCTTAATGCTTCACGGTGGGAACTACACTGCGTCTCACAAGGACACAGCGATTGAAATCAAAAATCTCAAATTTGGAATCCAGACCTAAGGACAGATTTCTACAGAATAACTGATGAATTACGAACGCTCAACACCCGTTGAATATGCCGGTGTCAGTAAGCATTGGCAAAAAGCATAATTAAATTACCAACTCTCTGGGTAATATGAAAACAGCCTAACCAGCTCTGCTAGGGCGAGTAAAATGGTCAGAGATTGGGTCAGGGCTAAAGCTTAAGAGAGTGTGAATGATGCTGAATGGGTGTAGACGAAGAGCTCTCCAGTAGGTAATTTTCTCAAATGTGAGGTTACAAGTTTATCAACTTTCAAAGCAGAATTACTTTCCATTGTTCCTCAAATGCAGTGTATTGTATACCATTTTGTAGCTTTGTGTCTCTGCTTTTATCCAATGTAAAACACCACTTCAAATTTTGCTACGTAAGGCCGAATCAAGGCGGTGGGTCACATATTAACAACATTACGTAGTTATCATAAACATCACAATTATCCAAACCACAAGCTAGAACTAGTACATTTTAATTTGACTGGTGTCTACTCCCAGTGTATTCATCAGCTAATAGTGAACCACAAAGTCCGGCATTCACAGCGAATGCTGATACGGCCCGCTAGGTAGAGGGGGCTTGACTACAAAGTTGAAAAATGTCATTGTTTAAATCGAACAACCAACACACAGTCATCTCAGAATTTCTCTAGGCAAAATGTTTTTTTTAACTTTTGTTTTTCACTGTCATCATGTCCGTGTGGTGTTCTCTGCCTGGCTGTGCTAATCACTAACAGGTACAACATTTAGTTATCATTCACCATTCTACTTACCAGAGATTCACCTCGATTATGCCAGTGGCTTGCAGCTAACAAGAATGAGGCAGTGACCAAAGATTATCAGAGGGATTTTCAGGCTGAACTGATGGGAAATACATTTCGACAACAGCTGAGAATTAATGCAACACCATATTTTTTTTTCTTTCACAACAAAACGGTTCTCAAGTAAAGGTAACTTAACATTAGCCAACTTGCTAGCTGGGTAATTCGTTACAGTCCTGTATTGAACTCTGAAAGCCATCAGCTAAATTATGTAGCCATCATTTGGTATACACACAGTCAATCAATTTTGCCTATGCCATGATAGTCACTGCTAGACTACCTTCAGCAGAGTAAACACATTTGTTTGTTCATTCGATCTTTGACTGACATCAGGTATCGTAAGCTAGCTAATGTTACCAAATAAGAGTATTTATTCCACCCTTGTCAGGAAAACACTCCGATACTACAAATAGAATTGTCGATATAGCTAACTCACTCTCTGTTTGTGTGTTGGAAGCAATGAGGAATATTTATAAATCGTCTATGGTTGGTTAGTTAGAGAGTGTTATCTATTTAATACTAACTCGAGAGAATGTGGTATTCAACATCAATGTAATATGGCAAAAGTAATATACCAAAAAAAAAGTTGTACAGTGTAGTACAGTTTAGTGTGTCCGAGCATGTCTCAGGTGTAGAGACACACAAGTGTAGAGAACTGTAGTTACAGATTGTTACACCAGATAATGTGATTTACTCAAAGATTTTTGCCGACATCTTGGAAGTCTTCTCTCATTGAGCGAGACAGGTGGGTGTCCACCCCAAAGTGCTGAATGTCATGATGACAAAGATCTGTCTTGATCAAAGAGTGAGAAGACTTGAAATAGACATGATGGCGGTGCACATATTGTTGGATTAATTTATAGAGCAAAAAAGTATAACGAAGCATTTTGAACATGGACATTTTATGAGACTCCAGTTTCCCCAAATTGAGAACCATGACTGCATCGGTAAGGTTGGTCGAACATCTGTGCCACAACAAACAGTACCTAACTCCCAGTAATGGATACCAAAAATATTTGGTTAAATCACATTATCTGGTGTAACAATCTGTAGCTAAGAGAACTGGTGATTCACAGATAATGGGAGAGCTGGTCATGAGGAAATTTCCATTCCCAAGAAACATACATTAAGGTCAGGGAATACTTTTAAAGCTGTGGGAGGAGTAATGTCATGATCAAACTGCAATTCCGCTCCTCATGCGTCATCTGAAACCCAGCATAATGTCTAATCCATTGAGAGAGATACAGTTCACAGGATACAGTTCTGCTACAATGACACATGCAGGCAAATGAATTCTGTTTCTATATCTAGAATCTACTCCAGGAAGAATCCCGGGCACCACACAGTGTTTTCGTTAAGACAAACAAAACATTATACTTTATTGTACAGTTTGAACAACAGTTGAACCTGCCAGCATAACATCAACATTAGGGTAGACTAGTTGAACATGCATACATATGCACAAGCACAGAGATTACATTTACAACAATATCTAGCCTAATAGAAAGAAATATGGAATAAACCTCAACCTTTGCAGGGTGACCAGACCGTACAAATGTGCGTAGGTAGGCAGGCAAACAGTATCTACCTACAGCCATATCTATCAGGTCAAGTTTAGGAAAATATTTTTTGAGTAAAACCAGCTTCAGTTTTAAATATTGACAACAGTAAATTGTTGTATTATTGTTTCTCAACACTGTTTGCTAGTAAACTTAGCTAGCTTGCTGGATATGCAATACTTGTTATTTACAGCTGTTTGAAATCCTATTTTACGTCATACATATACATTTGTGAGATTGAAATGCATTGAAGGTCATAATCATAACCAATGTCAACTCTCATCAATTATGTGACATAGCTAGTTAGTACAATTATTTACAGTTGTGAATATTAGACATCATTGTTAACAAGTTACAAATGTGAGGAATGGCGCATAGCAAGTTAGCAGGCACCAGGCTAACTAGCTAGACAACTCCAGTCATGTGCTAACGTTTGCTTGTAAACCTAGCTTTAGGTGGCTGGTTTTAAGATTGTATCTTGTGATTTAATAGCTAGCTATATCTACCACTAAAAAGAGAAGAGGTTTTACAATCGAGATACAAAACATATCTGTTTGTAAAACCACTTCTATTTTCTGTAAAATATATGACTACATATAGTTGTTAGTTAGCTATCTACCTTGCTACCTACATAGCTAGCTAAGTTAGCAAACAGAAAAATAAATAAAAAATAAATAAATAAATAAAAAAATAAATGTCTCTGCTTGTACATTTAGCAATAAATCGGCTGAAACATCACTGAAAGACATCCAATGGCTCTACCGAACAAGGACAACCATATCTACACCCACAAAAACATAGTGTGATCAGTATAGTATAGAGCCTTCGCGAAATGCCACAAATGCCCCCCCCCCCCCGCCCCATCAATACAAGCCGTCATAGAGTGTATCACTCCACGCGCAAAGCCCTAAACTGCCGTCCTCCTGGGCAATTACGTGTGAAACACATCTCAATGTCCTAGAAATGATGATGAAAACAAGCCCAGATTTCCCCAGGGTGAAATTCCCCTGCATCTCCATGCCATGATTAGATGGAGAAAAAATAAATCTATCTAATTGTATTTCAGAAGTAAAAAATAAAAAATAAAAAAAGCTAATCGACCATAATTTCGGAAATGTAATATTTCGTGATTTGGAAGTAAACTCTTCACATACAATAATGTCTTCATATGGTGCCTGTTAGTAGCCTTTATAGCACTGCAGAATCCATCCAAAACTTCACAACCACAGGGTAAATTGATGTTGACCCACAGAGATAAACTCACACAATATTGCCTGTTGCAGCCTGCAGGGATGGGTAGGCGATATCTGTTGGATGCGCCCGAAATGTTACCTCATTCCCTATATAGTGCATTACTTTAGACCACGACCCATAGGCCTATGGTCAAAAGTTGTGCACTATATAGGGAATAGGATGCCATTTAAGACACAGACATTGTCTCTGGCTCTAACCCGAAGCCACAGTAAGAGATTATCCTCTATCTATGTCATGATTCCCATATGCTCCCGTCATTTTGAAAGGTTAGCATTCAGACTTTGACACATGGAACCACAGATCAAATTGATGAATTAATGTGACCTCTGTTGGTGCATTGCAAAGCGGATATTATTGTGTTTGTGTGGGAGGGGGTGATGTTTTTTGTGTGTGTGTGTGTGCGCGCGTGCATGGGTGTGTGTGTTGGTATGTTTGTGCGTACATGCGTGCATGTGTGTGTGTGTGTGTGTCTGCGTGCATGTTTGTTTGTGCGTGTGTACATTTCATAGACTGACTGGAATATTTTTTTATCTTTCAGTCACATCACTCTGTCACACCCTGGCCTTAGTACTCTTTGTTATTTTGGTTAGGTCAGGGTGGGTGATGTATGTGTTTTTGTCTTGTTGAGGGGTTTTGTATGTTTATGGGGGTGTCTCCTATCTAGGTGTTTTTGTAAGTCTATGGTTGCCTAGATTGTTTCTCAATTAGAGGCAGCTGTCTATTGTTGTCTCTGATTGGGAACCATATTTAGGCAGCCATATTCTTTGGGTATTTTGTGGGTGATTGTTCCTGTTCCAGTGTGTAGTGTTCACGTTACGGGACTGTGGCGTCTTCGTTCCTTTTGTCGGTTTGTTGTTTTTGTTCGCTGTTTAAGTATTCCCATTAAATATGGATTTTCATCATGCTGCATTTTGGTCCTCCTCTCTTTCACCCAAAGACAGTCGTTACACACTCTCTGTCATCCATCATGACAATCAATGTCAACTGTGGTGTCAGTAAACACAATTTGTATTAGGTCAATCAATGATTTTAATTAAATCTATCAATCTATCAGTTATCAAAAACCTGATTATGTCACTAAACCTGTGTAGCTCAGTTTGTAGAGCATGGTGCTTGCAAAGCCAGTATAGTGGGTTTGATTCTGTAAGTTAACTAAGGTCATTTGGATAAAATCATCTCCTAAATGGCATATACTGTAGTACCAATTTAGTCTTAAATGTACTTACTAGGAACCAATAAATGTACTTTTATAGCCCTCTTACCTCTTACCGGACCTCTGGCAGTCTCTATGGGGGTGCCACAGAATTCAATTCTTGGGCCGACTCTTTTCTCTGTGTATACCAATGATGCGGGTGATTCTTTGATCCACCTCTACACAGACGACACCATTCTGTATACATCTGGCCCTTCTTTGGACACTGTGTTAATCTACTCATCGTGTCCGATTTCACAGCGAAAGCACAACATATGATTATGTTAGGTCATAGCCAAGTCAAAAAAACACAGACATTTTTCCAGCCAAAGATTGGAGTCACAAAAAGCAGTACAAATAAAATGAATCACTAAACTTTGATCTTCATCAGATGACACTCATAGGACATCATGTTACACAATACATGTATGTTTTGTTCGATAATGTGCATATTTATATCCAAAAATCTCAGTTTACATTGGCGTGTTACGTGCAGTAAAGTTTTGATTCCAAAACATCCGGTGATTTTGCAGAAATACTCATAATAAACATTGATAAAAGATACAAGTGTAATTCACAGAATTAAAGATAGACCTTAATGCAACTGCTTTGTCAGATTTTTAAAAAACTTTACGGAAAAGGCATAATCTGATTACGGCACTCAGAGCCCAATCCAGCAAAATAAATATTGGCCATGTTGGAGTCAACAGAAGTTAGAAATAACATTATAAATATTCACTTACCTTTGCTGATCTTCATCAGAAGGCACTCCCAGGAATCCCAGTTCGACATTAAATTACAGATTTCTTCCATAAAGTCCATTTATGTCCAAACAGCCACTTGTTGTTAGCGTGTTCAGACCAGTAATCCATCTTCATGTGGCGCAAGCACTTCGTCCAGACAAAAACTCGAAATGTTCCGTTACAGGTCGTAGAAACAAATCAAACGATGTTTGGAATCAATCTTTAGGTTGTTTTTAACATAAATTATCAAGCTAACTCCCGACAGAGCTAAATCTGTCAGGAGCGCGCGTCATGAGCCTGAGACACTCTGCCAGACCCATGACTCATTCAGCTCCCATTCCCCCCTCCTTTATAGCAGAAGCCTGAAACAAGTTTCTAAAGACGGATGACATCTAGTGGAAGCCGTAGGAAGTGCAACTTGACCCCATAGACACTGTGTATTCGGTAGGCCAAGCTGTCACGCCCTGACCGTAGAGAGCCTCTTATGTCTCTATTTCGGTTTGGTCAGGATGTGATTTGGGTGAGCATTCTATGTTCTTTTTTCTATGTTTTATATTTCTTTGTTTTGGCCGGGTAATGGTTCTCAATCAGGGACAGCTGACTATCGTTGTCTCTGATTGGGAACAATACTTAGGTAGCTTTTTCCCTCCATTGTGTTGTGGGTAGTTGTTTTCTGTTTAGTGTTTTCTGCACCTGACAGGACTGTTTCAGTTTCGTTTTTGCACTTTGTTATTTTGTCTCAGTGTTCAGTTCAATAAAAATCTTGAACACTTACCGATGACGACACCCGTAACACAAGCTTTGAAAAACTACAAACCTCAGATTTTCCACTTTCTGGTTGTATTTTTCTAAGGTTTTCGCCTGCCATATGAGTACTGTTATACTCACAAACATCATTCAAACAGTTTTAGAAAGGTCAGAGTGTTTTCTATCCAATACTAATAATACTATGCATATATTAGCATCTGGGACAGAGTAGGAGGCAGTTATTTATTTATCTGTTATTTTACCAGGTAAGTTACTGAGAACACGTTCTCATTTGCAGCAACAACCTGGGGAATAGTTACAGGGGAGAGGAGGGGGGATGAATGAGCCAATTGTAAACTGGGGATTATTAGGTGACCGTGATGGTTTGAGGGACAGATTGGGAATTTAGCCAGGACACCTACTCTTACTATAAGTGCCATGGGAACTTTAATGACCTCAGAAAGTCAGGACACCCGTTTAACGTCCCATCCGAAAGACGGCACCCTACACAGGGCAGTGTCCCCAATCACTTTGGGATAAAAAAATTTGACCAGAGGAAAGAGTGCCTCCTACTGGCCCTTCAACACCACTTCCAGCAGCATCTGGTCTCCCAGCCAGGGACTGACCAGGACAAACCCTGCTTAGCTTCAGAAGCAAGCCAGCAGTGGTATGCAGGGTGGGGTGCTGCTGACAATTCACTCTGGGCAGGTATGCAGGATGGTATGCTGCTGACAGTTCACTCTGGGCACACTATTCATCCAAAAGTGAAAATTCTGCCCCCTATCCCAAAAAGGCTAACTGCTCTTAAACGCTAGTAAAACTAAATGCATGCTCTTCAACCGATCGCTGCCCGCACACGCCCGCCGAACATCACTACTCTGGACGGTTCTGACTTAGAATATGTGGACAACTACAAATACCTAGGTGTCTGACTAGACTGTAAACTCTCCCTCCAGAATCATATTAAGCATCTCCAATCCAAAATTAAATCTAGAATTGGCTTCCTATTTCGCAACAAAGCCTCCTTCACTCATACTACCAAACATACCCTCGTAAAACTGACTATCCTGCCTATCCTTGACTTCTGCGATGTCATTTACTAAATAGCCTCCAACACTCTACTCAGCAAATTGGATGCAGTCCATCACAGTGCCATTAGTTTTGTCACCAAAGCCCCATACACTACCCACCATTGTGACCTGTATGCTCTCATTGGCTGGTCCTCGCTACATATTTGTCGCCAAACCCACTGGCTCCAGGTCATCTATAAGTCTTTGCTAGGTAAAGCTCCGCCTTATCTCAGCTCACTGGTCACCATAGCAACACCCGCCCGTAGCACGCGCTCCAGCAGGTATATTTCACTGGTCATCCCCAAAGCCAACACCTACTTTGGCCACCTTTCCTTCCAGTTCTCTGCTGCCAATGACTGGAACGAATTGCAAAAATCACTGAAGTTGGAGACTTGTATCTCCCTCACTAACTTCAAGCATCGGCTGTCAGAGCAGCTTACAGATCGCTGCAGCTGTACACAGCCCATCTGTAAATAGCCCATCCAACCAACTACCTACCTCATCCCATATTTGTTTTTTTCTGCTCTTTTGCACATCAGTATTTCTACTTGCACATCCTCATCTGCACATCTATTACTCCAGTGTTAATTGCTACATTGTAATTACTTTGCCACTATGGCCTATTTATTGTCTTACCTCCTTACTTCATTTGCACACACTGTATACAGATTTTCTATTGTGTTATTGACTGTATGTTTGTTTATCCCATGTGTAACTCTGTGTTGTTGTTTTTTGTCACACTGCTTTGCTTTATCTTGGCCAGGTCGCAGTTGTAAATGAGAACTTGTTCTCAACTGGCCTACCTGGTTAAATAAAGGTGAAATTAAAAATTAAAAATACCTGTAAGTGTGAAGGTGGTCCCATAACAACAGGGTAAGATCACGTACAGATCATGTTCATTAGATGGACTCGTCCAATGCAGTTGTACCTCACAAGTAACTACATTGTATCTAAGTGGAAACAGACACCACTTTATTTTACAGCAGTATATTGGCCATTTAACACAAATTGCTGAGATGCCCTTATTGCTTTTATAAACCAATTACCAACATACAACGTCATATTTACATTATAACAATAATTTTGATAAGTCAATTCATACTATTTCATCCTTCCACCAGGAAATAATCCAGACAAATCTGGTTTCCATGCTTGCTATGCGGGCTGGCTAACTATTGTCACTTGCTAGCTAGCTAGCTAACCAGCCATCAAATATACATACATTTTAGGCTGGTTTCCCAGACACAGATTAAGCCTAGTCCTGGACTAAAAAGCATACTCAATGGTTTTTGTCCAGGATTATAGGCTGAATCTGTGTCAGAGAAACAGCTTCATTTTACAGCCCTCTTACATCGTATCTACCCTGTAAGTGTGAATGTGATAAAAACATGGTAAGATCACAGATAGATTTGCTGTTGTAACGAGTGCGCTGAGAGTCGGGAAGCAAGTTCAGGGAGTGAGTGTTTAAAAATATAAAAGAAACAAATTAACCCAAAACACGAACAACGCACCGACGTGAAAACAGAGTCAATAAAAGCTGAGGAAAGAACCAAGGAGTGACAGATATAGGGAAGATAATCAAGGAGGTGATGGAGTCCAGGTGAGTGTCATGTCTCGCGCACTTACGCCTCGATGGTGACAGGTGTGCGAGATAATCAGCAGCCTGATTACCTAGAAGCCGAAGAGGGAGTATGCATGACAGCTGTTGTCTTCATGGAAAATAGTCATCCAATGTTGTGGTACTTCACAAGTATCTAGATTGTATTATTTCATTGTGAAACCTTATCAAAATATATAAATCATTCCGTCTAAAATAAATATGACAGAATTAAAAATTATAATGATGATAATATGAGTCTAAGTATATTGATGTCAAGTTATGGATGCATTTAACATTACTTTTGGGTTGTGTAATCATATTATAATGCACATGAATGTCATGCTGAATATACATGGAACAAAAATATAAACGCAACATGTTTCATGAGATGAAATAAAAGATCCCAGAAATCTCCATTCGCACAAAAAGGTTATTTCTCTCAAATTTTGTACACAAATGTGTTTACATCCCTGTTAGTGAGCATTTCTCCTCTGCAAGATAATTAATCCAGTATCTGATTAAACAGCATGACCATCACACAGGTCGTCATTGAAAATAAGAATGTGTTCTTAACTGACTTGCCTGGTTAAATAAAGGTAAAATAAAAAATTAAAAAATAAATAACAGGTGCACCTTGTGCTGGACTGCAGTTTGGCGTAGTAACCGACATCAGTGGGCAAATGCTCACCTTCAATGGCCACTGGCACAATGAAGATGTGTGCTCTTTACGGATGAATCCCAGTTTCAACTGTATCGGGCAGATAGCAGACATGTGGGAGAGTGGTTTGCTGATGTCAACGTTGTGAACAGAGTGCCCCTGTCATGTTCTGACCTTAGTTCCTTTGTTTAGTCTTTGTTTATATGGTCAGGGCGTGAGTTGGAGTGGGCAGTCTGTTTGTTTTTCTATGTTTGGTTTCTGTGTTCGGCCTAGTATGGTTCTCAATCAGAGGCAGGAGTCGTTAGTTGTCTCTGATTGAGAATCATACTTAGGTAGCCTGGGTTTCAGTTTTGGGTTGTGGGTGTTTGTTTCCGTGTGAGTGTTTGGGCCACACGGTACTGTTTCGGTTTTGTAAATTCACGTCATCGTTTATTGTTTTGATTCAGTGTTCAGTGCTTTCTTTAATTAAAATCATCATGAACACTTATCACGCTGCGCTTTGGTCCTCCTCTCTTTCTCCTGACGACAACCCTTACAGAAACACCCACCACAAGAGGACCAAGCAGTGTGGTAACGGGCAGCAGCAGGAGAGGCAGCAATATTTGGAGAACTGGACTTGGGAGGAGATTCTGGACGGCAAAGGACACTGTGCACCGCCAGGGGAATATCGACGCCCCAAAGCAGAGCTGGAGAGGCGCCGGTATGAGGAGGCAGCACGGAAGCGCGGCTGGAAGCCTGAGAGGCAGCCCCAAAAAATTATTGGGGGGGGGAACACGGGGAGTGTGGCTAAGTCAGGTAGGAGACCTGAGCCAACTCCCTGTGCTTACCGTGTAGAGTGGTCGACCGGGCAGGCACCATGTTATGCCGTGAGGCGCACGGTGTCCCCTGTGCACAGGCATAGCAGGTGCGTTACATAGCAGCTCCTCGTATTGGCCGGGCTAGAGTGGGCATCGAGCCAGGTGCCATGAAGCCGGCTCAGCGCATCTGGTCTCCAGTGCGTCTCCTTGGGTCGGGGTACATGGCACCTGCCCTGCGCACGGTATCCCCGGTTCGCCAGCACAGCCCAGTGCGGTCTGTTCCACCTCACCGCACTGGCCTGGCGACGGGGAGTATCCAGCCAGGTAGGGTTGTGTGCAGGCTCGGTGCTCCAGACCTCCAGTGCGCATCCACGGTCCGGTCAATCCAGTGCCTCCTCCACGCACCAGGCCTCCGGTGGCAGCCCCATGCACCAGGCCGTCTCCGTCTTCTTCCTTCAGGTCCGCCTGCCCAACTGTCCGGCACTGCCAGAGTCTCCCGCCTGTCCGGCGCTGCCAGAGTCTCCCGCCTGTCCGGCGCTGCCAGAGTCTCCCGTCAGTCCAGAGGCGCCACTCACTCCAGACTCGACCATCAGTCCAGTGGCGTCCTCTAGTCCGGGGTCAGTGGTGAGGGTTCCCGCTCCAGAGATGTTACGTAAGTGGGCTGAGTCAGAAGTGGAGCGGGGTCCACGTCCCTCACCAGAGCCGCCACGGAGGAGTAATGCCCAGGGGGGGGGGGGTTCTGTCACGCACTGACCTTAGTTATCTTTGTTTTCTTTATTATTTTGGTTAGGTCAGGGTGTGACAATGGGTGGTTTGTTGTGTTTTTGTCCTGTCTAGGGTTTTTGTATGTGTATGGGGTTGTGAACTAGTCTAGGTGTTTTGTATGTCTATGGTTGCCTAGATTGGTTCTCAATTAGAGGTAGCTGTTTATCGTTGTCTCTGATTGGGAACCATATTCCTTTGGTAATTCGTGGGTGATTGTCTATGTATTAGTTGCCTGTGTCTGCATTTATTCTATATAGCTTCACGTTCATTTTGTTGTTTTTTAAGTTTGTTGAAGTGTTCTTTGTTTCATTAAAATAGAAGATGTATTCACATCACGCTGTGCCTTGGTCTCATCCATACAACGAACGTGACAATTGAAGAGGAGTGGGACAACATTCCACAGACCACAATCAACACCCTGATCAATTATTTGCAAAGGAGATGTGTCGCACTTCATGAGGCAAATGGTGGTCACACCAGATACTGATTGGTTTTCTGATCCATGCCCCTATCTTTTTTTTAAGGTATCTGTGACCAACAGATGCATATCAGTATTCCCAGTCATGTGAAATCCATAGATTAGGGCCTAATCTATTTATTTCAATTAACTGATTTCCTTATATGAACTGTAGCTCAGTAAAATATTTTAAATTGTTGTATGTTGGGTATATATTTTTGTTCACTGTATGTTCATGTTATTGTCACTCAAAAATAATTTAAATTTAGTATAATAATAACAACGTTACAATGCAGATGTCATGTGTAAAATGGCTGTATTTGTTATGTTGTTTTGGAACTAAACCTTACACTGCACTGCTTTGTAACATCTTTTTACTTTGGTGTGTCTGTGGGCTGGCCCTCAGAAATATATTTGTTAACTTATTTTATTATATGTGAACAATTTAGTTATTCTAGTGCATTGCTGTTTTCTGCACATCTAGAGGATATTGTTCTGGAAATAGTTTGGAGAGTTTGGTTCTTACAAGGCTGATCTGCTGAATCATCAGGCAATGCAAGGAAGGAATGTGATTGGGGGACTATAAACTCAACAGGGACAACAAGAAAAATGAGGAAGTAGATAAACGCAAAACCAACAGAGGGAGAAAGAGGAAAGATTTCTGGAGGATAGTTCAAGCCTTGATAATGAAACAAGCATTCAGACTTGCAAAAGACATGCAAAAGAGCACTTGGAAAGGAGGTAGGAACATTCTGAAAATTGAGAGAGTGTCTTAATGTATGTGTAATGTGTTGTTTCATTGGAAAACATGTAATATCTTTATTTGTATTATTCATAAAAGTGCATTGTTTAAAAAGTGCATTTATCTACAGTATAGGTGCATTATTCAAATACTGTAAGTGCTTTCATCAAGAGGCATGTACATAATTCTAGAGCAGGCATTATTTAAAGACGTTACCATGGAGATGAAGATGGATGCATTATTTAAGCATTGTTTCAGTGACCTTGTATTAAACATCTTAAGGAATAATTCCCCCCTACCGAAGGGAATTGTTTAAGGGTATTGCATAGAGCCCCTAAAATAATTCCTTAGGTAAGGGCATACCTAAGGGGTTTTAAAGGGGTTTTATGGTAGTTTGAAGGCATGTACAGTATGGCAGAAAGAGTATTTGGTTACCATGGAGACTGTAATGACCTTCTTCATCTGAGGAATAGGAAAGATCGGAACAAAACGCAGCGTGGTAAGTGTCCATGTTAATTTAATATAACTGAACATGAAATACAAAATAACAAAGTGAAACAATGAAAATCGAAACAGTCCAGAAAGGTGACACAACACAAAACAGGAAACAACTACCCACAAACACCAGGTGGGAAAAGGCTACCTAAGTATGGTTCTCAATCAGAGACAACGATAGACAGCTGCTTCTGATTGGGAACCATACCAGGCCAATCACAGAAAAGAGAACATAGAAAAACAACATAGAATGCCCACGCCAACTCACGCTCCGACCAAACCAAAATAGAGACATAACAAAGGAACTAAGGTCAGGGCATGACCCCCCCCAAAGGTGCGGACTCCGGCCGCAAAACCTAAACTCAGGGGAGGGTCTGACTAAACTCAGGGGAGGGTCTGGGTGGGCATCTATCCGCGGTGGCGGCTCTGGCGCGGGACGTGGACCCCACTCCACCTTAGTCTTGGCCCACTGAGGTGGCGCCTCTGGAGCGGCGACCCTCGCAGCGGGCCCCGAATAGGAAGGAGACTCTGGCGGCGCCGTACAGGTGGGAGACTCTGGCGGCGCTGGACAGGCGGGAGACTCTGGTGGCACCGGACAGGAGGGTGGCCTTGGCGGCTCCGGACAGGAGAGCATCGCAGGCGGCTCCGGACTGACGGGCGGCTCTGGCGGCTCCGGACTGGAGGGAGACTCTGGAAGACGCAGAGACCGGGGAGACCTACAGGAAGCCTGGTGCGTAGAGGAGGCACTGGATAAACCGGGCTGTTGGGGAGCACTGGAGCTCTGGTGCACAGCCTTGGCACCACTCCTCCAGGCTGAATGCCCACTTTAGCCCGGCCCCTAAAGAGTGCAGGCACAGGTCGAACCGGGCTGTGGGGGAGCACTGGAGATCTGGTGCTTACCACTCGCACCTCTCCATTAGGCTCAGTGCCCACTTTCACCCGGCACGGGCGGAGCGCAGGCATAGGAAGAACAGCACCCTCCCAGCACCCCGGAGACACGGTACGCAGAGCCGGCACAGGATACCCTGGGCCGAAACGGCGCACCGGAGACCAAACATGCTGGGCTGGCACAATGGGGTTCTGCTGGATGCCTACTCTCGCATGGCACTTGCTGGCCTACAGCGCTCCGGGCTATGAGCGTGCACTGGCGACACCGTGCACTTCACCGCATAACACGGTGCCTGACCAGTACTACGCTGCTTCCGGTAAGCTCTGGGAGTTGGCTCAGGTCTATCGTCTGACTCCGCCAATCTCCCCGTGTGGGGCTGCCTCTTGTGCCTGCTGCGCTGCCTTACCTCATATCGCCGCCTCTCCGCTTTCGCTGCCTCCAGTTCAGCTTTCGGGTGGCGATATTCCCCAGCCTGGCTCCAGGGTCCCTTACCGTCCAATATCTCCTCCCAAGTCCAGGAGTCCCGAACCCTCTGCTCCTCCTTACCACGCTGCTTGGTCCATTGGTGGTAGGTAGTTCTGTAACGATCCACTTCATCTGAGGAACAGGAAACGCAGCATGGTAAGTGTCCATGTTAATTTAATATAACTGAAACTAAGGAACTAAGGTCAGGGCGTGACAGGAGACAGTCTTATTCACAGACTAAATGTCTTGTCAAAGAGATCGCTTTCATTTTGGGTGATAGAAAAATACATATTCTACCATCAAGAAAGGATAACCAAATTGCATCAGATGATAATAAACCACATTTCTTGTAGTTACTTTAACTAGTTAGTTTATATACTTCCTAGTATGTCAATCTAGCTTACAGAGTAGCTATAGCTAACTAGCCAGCTAGCTTTGTAGCCATGGATTGTGCACCTTCCATTGTTTAGCTAACTAGCTAGCTGATTGATGTTTTCCTTTTGTAACCAGAGCATATAGGGTCTAGTTTCCTGAATTTCCGCCTGACTGACATGCCCAAAGTAAACTGCCTGTTACTCAGGCCCAGAAGCCAGGATATGCATATAATTGGTAGCATTGGAAAGAAAACACTTTGAAGTTACTAAAACTGTTAAAGGCGAAAATCCGAAGAAACACCAACATTAAACTTTTTTTTAGGTCCCAGCCTGTTATAATGAAAACCTATTGTTCCTGTGTAATTCCGTCTCCCAGAATACAATTCCTCTGGCTTCCACTAGATATCAACAGTCTTTAGTCAAGGTTTCAGATTTGGTGAGGAGATCTTTATTTCGGCGTTTGAAGGAGAGGGCACGCATTTGCTAATTTTGCTTTCCTATTGAACTATATTATCGTTTATTTACATTTTAGAGTACCTAAGAATTGAATAGGAACGTAATTTGACTTGTTTGGACGAAGACTAGCGGTAGCTTTTTGGACTCCTTTGTCTACATGTTGAACGGATTACTGAAATCGAAACTGACTTTTTGGGATATAAAAAATGATTTTATCTAACAAAATTACCATTCATGTTGTAGCTGGGACCCTTGTGATTGCAAACAGAGGAAGATCTTCAAAAGTAAGTGATTTATTTAATCGCTATTTGTGATTTTATGAAGCTTGTGCTGGTTGAAAAATATGTTGATTTGGGGCACCATCCTCAGACAATCGCATTGTATGCTTTCGCCGTAAAGCCTATTGTAAATCGGACAATGCAGTTAGATTAACAAGAATGTAAGCTTTGAAATGATATAAGAGACTTGTACTGTATGTTCATGAATGTTTAATATTACGATTATTTATTTGAATTGAACGCCCTCCAATTTCACCAGATGTTGTCGGCTGGTGTCCCGCTAGCAGGACTCCTATCCTTTTACATTGATATACATACAGAATTAAGCAGTTAAGGGACCTCATGGGCACCCTTACATTTTTCACTTTGTTTAAGGGGGAAATTCACCATAACATGTTTTGTGCAACTGAATTAAAGTAAAATAAACGTTCATGTAAAAGCTAAGGGGGAAATTAACTTAAGGCGTTTTATGCAACCGGGCCCTTGCCAGCTCAACCAGACCTGGCCCATCACAGCAGAGCTCTACCAGACCCGGCCTATCACAGCACAGCTCAACCAGACCCAGCCTGTCTCAGCACAGCTCTACCAGACCTAACTTATCACAGCACAACTCAACTAGACCTGACCCATCACAGCAGATTTCTACCAGACCCGGCCCACCTCAGCAACAGCTCTACCAGATCTAGCCCATCACAGCACAACTCAAATAGACCTGGCACATCACAGCAGAGCTCTACCAGATCCGGCCCATCACAGCACAATTCTACCAGACCAGGTCCACCTCATCTCAGCCCAGCTGGGCATCAGGATAGATGAAAAGCTGTCTTTTAAAAATCATATAGAAGTGTTAGTTGAGAAGCTAAAAATGAGCTTCTTCTATAGAAAGAGGTGCTGCCTCTCTCCAAATAGTAGAAAGCAGATTATTCAGTCGACGTTCCTATCAGTCCTAGAATATGGTGACATCATCTATATGAAGTCAGCTGCCACTTCATTAAAGCCGCTAGATGCAGTTTATCATAGCGCTCTGCGCTTTATTACGGGCGACAATTTTAGTACTCATCAATGTCTCTCACAGAACGTTGGTTGGCCCTCTTTGATGTCATGCAGGTTAATACACTGCTATTGTTTTCATTTATAAAAACCCTTTTACAAAAAGTCCCACTGTACCTAACAGTAACATACGAGTTACCACAAACGTGTCTCAGTGATGGTTAACTCTGGAAATTCCTTTGGTCTCTACTGAGTTAGGTAAATCAGCTTTTAGTTTTTTTGCACCTTATTTTTGAATCAATCTTCTAATGGTTCTTACATTTGATGATCTGCTGCGTCTAGGGCAATTCAGAAAGCTGATTGAGGACCTTATTACTGATAAATGTGTTTGTTTCTTTATGACTGTTTTTCTTTCTTTCTGTTTGCATTTTCTATTTATATTTTGATTTGTGTATTTTCTGTAATTTTTGTAATTCAGGGCTCATCTGTAAAATAGATTGGTCTCAGTATGACTGATAAAATAAAGGTAAAATAAAAAATAGAATGAAAAAGATTGCCCAACTGTTATTTTCAGCAGTTGTGCATGTTTTGCACTGTTGTAATCATAGTGTTTTGTCTGACATTTCCATCTGAGCCCACACATTAAAAGTCAGGTTCAAAACAGAACAGTTAAGTGGCAGAATAAGTAGGAGGAACATCAAGTTTATTCACCTAGATGGATCTTTTGGATGAAACTTTTTCATGGGTGATTTGTTTTTTCATGGCTTTCAGAGTCAGGCACTATTCTATCTCTGGTCCAGGCATTACATGCGGTTTGCCGATGTTGAGCTTTCTTTAACAGCAAGTCCTGGACCAGAGCTAGTGTTATCCTTGACCTGAAGTACATTATTAACAACTCACAGTCGTCTTCTGCTCCAGTCCAAAATTATTTTACCTGGAATAGAGCAATGATACTGTATCCTCACCTAAAAGTTCAAATTCAAAATCAGAGTAGTTATAAACTCTGATTAACAACCTTACTCCACCATAATTAGCTTTTTAACTCTAGCCTGATGTAAAAGCAATTAAGAAACCATGTTTGTTATATGAGTCTATAGACAGAATGAGACTGGAAAGAGCCATGGTGAACCAACAGCAGAATTCATCACCTGAATCCAATTTTATCAACTTGCAGAATGTTCATAATGTGGCCAATTTGTCTGCTGTCATTTCTACTCCGCTTTGGCTGGGGGTGCGGACGGTACGTGTGTGTATTCGCGTGTGTGTCAATTATTATTTTTTATCCGTCAGCCATCCCCTAGGATCCTGAAAATGGCAGCTTATTCTCTATATAGTGTACTACTTTTGACTACAGTAGGTCACTGTTCAAAAGTAGTGCACTACTTTTGACTAGGTCTCTGATCAAGTGGTGCACTATATAAGGAATAGGGTGCCATTTTGGACACAACCTTAGCTTCCTCCTCCTCCTCCTCTGCTCTCTGCCTCTGACAAACGCCCCAATCGCCTCACTTGTCACTTTAATTAGGTTTGATTCTCTGCTATTGTGTGTGTCCCAAATGGCACCCTATTCCCTATATAGTGAATTACTTTTGACCCGAGCTCTGTAGACCCTGGTGAAAAATAATGCACTATAAATGGAATAGGGCGCAAATTGGGAGACATCCATTGTATTTTCCTTTATTGCTCCCTGCACTGCTTCTGGATAGAAGAACTATAATGTTACACCATTACTCCATTCCCCAGAATTGTATGAAAGGCTTCAGGTCAAGCTGTCCTAGTATGAAAAACAAGTGTTATCCAAAGCATTGATCTCTTCCTTTTCTCCACTCAATGGCTTATAATAAGCAAACAAGCTCTGTATATAAATACCAGCTCCCCCAAGCTCCTTTCTTTGCTGCAAAACAACAATTACAGAGTGGTGTTAATTTGCTTAATTACTGATGAAGGGGGTTGTGAGTGGCTTGACTCGCCACAGATACAAGAACATATCTAAGAGATTGATAAACACCTTTTATTTTACCTGGCCATGTGTGGCCCGCTGAAAATATCTATTACCTAATGTGAACAGGAAGCTGCTGTGATTATTGAGTGGAAAAGAGCTGTGTGTGTGTGTGTGTGTGTGTGTGTGTGTGTGTGTGTGTGTGTGTGTGTGTGTGTGTGTGTGTGTGTGTGTGTGTGTGTGTGTGTGTGTGTGTGTGTGTGTGTGTGTGTGTGTGTGTGTGTGTGTGTGTGTGTGTGTCACAAGGGCACAACAGTGGGTTCTGCAGTCGCAGGGAGTGCATTGTGGACACCATGCGTACAGATATGAAATAACAACATTAAAATCACAAACCTAGAATTGTTTTGACTTTATACTATACTTTTTGTTTTCTTTTGTGAACTTCACATTCTTTAGGGTGACCACACGTCCCAGATTGTGAGGGACAGTCCCGCATTTTGGCACTTTGGCCCGCGACCAAACAATCATGTTCCGCTTTTTATCCAAAAATTCAAACACCACTAATTTAGATTTTTTATTTTTTATTTGTCCCGTATTTCAAATATACACTACCGTTCAAAAGTTTGGGGTCACTTGGAAATGTCCTTGTTTTTGAAAGAAAAGCACATATTTTGTCCATTAAAATAACATCAAATTGATCAGAAATAAAGTGTAGACATTGTTAATGTTGTACATGACTATTTTAGCTGGAAACGGCAGATTTTTTATGGAATATATACATAGGCGTAGAAGGCTTGCAACTCAGAGTCGCCTCTTCACTGTTGACGTTGAGACTGATGTTTTGCGGGTACTATTTAATGAAGCTGCCAGTTGAGGACTTGTGAGGCGTCTGTTTCTCAAACTAGACACTCTAATGTACTTGTCCTCTTGCTCAGTTGTGCACCGGGGCCTCCCACTCCTCTTTCTGTTCTGGTTAGAGGCAGTTTGCACTGTTCTGTGAAGGGAGTAGTACACAGCGTTGTACAAGATCTTCAGTTTCTCGACAATTTATCACATGGAATAGCCTTAATTTCTCAGAACAAGAATAGACTGACGAGTTTCAGAAGAAAGTTCTTTAGACTCAACAAGTCTAAAGAAGTCCAGTTTTATTGCTTCTTTAATCAGCACCACAGTTTTCAGCTGTGGTAACATAATTGCAAAAGGGTTTTCTAATGATCAATTAGCCTTTAAAAAGTATAAACTTGGATTAGCTAACACAACGTGCCATTGGAACACAGGAGTGATGGTTGCTGCTAATGTGCCTCTGTACACCTATGTAGATATTCCATTTAAAAAATCTGCCGTTTACAGCTACAATAGTCATTTACAACATGAACAATGTCTACGCTGTATTTCTGATCAATTTGACGTTATTTTAATGGACAAGAAATCTGCTTTTCTTTCAAAAACAAGGCCATTTCGGAGTGACCCCAAAATTTTGAATGGTACTGCATGTATCATAAGGATGTACATATGATGTACTGGTGATGTTAAACACTTCTCCAATTGTTGCTGAGATCTGATATTCTACACAGTGCAAGACGAGACCTAGGCCAATGTCATAGTACTGTTTTCAACCAATCACATTTCTCAAATCGTTTCTGTGTTAATTCCATTTAAACTATGACAGGACAGTTGCAACTACTTACAAAAAAGCGTGATTAGACTGATTTAAATAAGGTAATTTCGTCAAAATACTGAGGCTTTCTATGCTCATTAGTTTCTCATTCAACATTGCTGCTACTTCACATAATCCCGTTTTAAAAATCTCCATTCCTAACTGTTTTAGTTAGAAATGTTTCCTTGGCCAAATATACCCAGATTTTTATAAATAGCCACATGTTCTCTCATTTCAGCATCACCAAATATTTTTGGATTCAAAATATTATAGCGTACATGCCTTCAATTAGCTTGTTTGGTGCAGCGGGAGTAGGGGTGTAATGTGGCTTGAACGAGCTCCCCCACTTCTCACAATGGTGCTCGATTAGTAAAGTTTGATCAAAGCTGAATCAATGTCTTAGAAGATCACATAATGATTTATTAGTATTCTACATAACAGAACCAAATGTAAGAGCATAGTATAACATTACTGTAACACCAGTAATTTCTTATGAGATTTTAGGATGGTTAGCTGAATAGACAAAAATATAATCTTATGGGCTAAAACTCAACAAATCAAACTTTATTTGTCACATGCGCCAAATAAAACAAATGTAGACCTTACCATGAAATGCTTACTTACAAGCCGTTAACCAATAGTCCATTTCAAGAAGAGTTAAACAAATATTTACCAAATAAACTAAAGTAAAAAACAATAAAAAGTAACACAATAAAATAACAATAACAAGGCTATATACAGGGGTACCGGTACCGAGTAAGTGTGCGGGGGTACAGGTAAGTTGAGGTAATTTGTAGGTAGGTAGGGGTAGGTGTAGGCAGGGGTGAAGTGACTATGCATAGCTAATAAACAGCGAGTAGCAGCAGTGTACAAAACAAATTGAGGGGGGGGGGGTGTCAATGTAAATAGTCCGGTTGTCATTTGATTAATTGTTCAGCAGTCTTATGGCTTGGATTTAACTAGCAAGTCAGTTAAGAACTACTTCTTATTTACATTGACGGTCTACCAAATGGCAAAAGGCCTCCTGCAGGGACGGGGGCTGGGATTAAACATTTGATTAAAATATAAATATGTCACAAAACACACATCATGACAAGAGAGACAACACAACACTACATAAAGAGAGGCAACACAGCATGATAGCAACACAACATGGCAACAGCACAAAACATGGTACAAACATTATTTGGCACAGACAACAGCACAAAGGGCAAGAAAGTAGAGACAACAATACATTACGCAAAGCAGCCACAACTGTCAGTAAGAGTGTCCATGATTGAGTCTTTGAATGAAGAGATTGAGATAAAACTATCCAGTTTGAGTGTTTGTTGCAGCTCGTTCCAGCCGCTAGCTGCAGCGAACTGAAAAGACGAGCGACCCATGGATGTGTGTGCTTTGGGGAACTTTAACAGAATGTGACTGGCAGAACGGGTGTTGTATGTGGAGGATGAGGGCTGCAGGACATATCTTAGATAGGGGGAGTGAGGCCTAAGGGGGTTTTATAAATAAGCATCAAGCATTGGGTCTTGTGACGGGTATACAGAGGAGTATAGAGTGCAGTGAAGTGTCCTATAAGGAGCGTTGGTGGCAAATCTTATAGCCAAATGGTAAAGAACATCTAGCCGTTCAAGAGCACCCTTACCTGCCGATTTATTAATTATGTCTCCATAATCTAGCATGGGTAGGATGGTCATCTGAATCAGGGTCAGTTTGGTAGCTGGGGTGAAAGAGGAGCGATTACGATAGAAGAAACCAAGTCTAGATTTAATTTTAGCCTGCAGCTTTGATATGTGCTGAGAGAAGGCCAGTGTACCGTCAAGCCATACTCAAAAGTAGTTGTATGAGGTGACTACCTCAAACCCTAAATCCTCAGAGGTAGTAATCACACGTGTGGGGAGAGGGGCATTCTTCTTATCAAACCACATGACCTTTGTTTTGGAGGTGTTCAGAACAAGTTTAAGGGTAGAGAAAGCTTGTTGAACAAGCTTTGTAGAAGCTGTTAAGGAATCTTTTGGTCCTAGACTTGGCGCTCCGGTACCGCTTGCCGTGCAGTAGCAGAGAAAACAGTCTATGACTTGGGTGACTGGAGTCTCTGACAATTTTATGGGCTTTCCTCTGACACCGCCTATTATATAGGTCCTGAATGGCAGGAAGCTTGGCCCAGTGATGTACTGGGCCGCATGCACTACCCTCTGTAGCACCTTACGGTCAGATGCCGAGCAGTTGCCATACTAGGCAGTGATGCAACCGGTCAGGATGCTCTCAATGGTGCAGCTGTAGAACTTTTTGAGGATCTGGGAACCCATGCCAAATCTTTTCAGTCTCCTGAGGGGGAAAAGATTTTGTTGTGCCCTCTTCACGGCTGTATTGGTGTGTTTGGACCATGATAGTTTGTTGGTGATGTGGACACCAAGGAACTTTAACCTCTCGACCCGCTCCACTACAACCCTGTCGATGTTAATGGAGGCCTGTTCGGCCTGCCTTTTCCTGTAGTCCACGATCAGCTCCATTGTCTTGCTCACATTGAGGGAGAAGTTGTTGTCCTGGAACCGCACTGCCAGTTCTCTGACCTCCTCCTTATAGGCTGTCTCAACGTTGTCGGTGATCAGGCTGTTATGTCATCAGAAAACTTAATGATGGTGTTGGAGTCGTGTTTGGCCATGCAGTCGTGGGTGAACAGGGAGTACAGGAGGGGACTAAGTACACAACCCCAGGGTTGAAGATCAGCGTGGCAGATGTGTTGTTGCCTACCCTTACCACCTGGGGGTGGCCCGTCAGGAAGTCCAGGATCCAGTTGCAGAGGGAGGTGTTTAGTTCCAGTGTCCTTAGCTTATTGATGAGCTTTGAGGGCACTATGGAGTTGAACGCTGAGCTGTAGAAAATGAACAGCATTCTCACATAGGTGTTCCTTTTGTCCAGGTGGGAAAGGGTAGTGTGGAGTGCGATTGAGATTGCGTCATCTGTGGATCTGTTGGGGCGGTATGCGAATTGGATTGGATCTAGAGTATCCGGGAGGATTCTGTTGATGTGAGCCATGACCAGCCTTTCAAAGCACGTCATGGCTACCAACGTGAGGGCTACGTTAGTCATTTAGGCAGATTACCAACAGCATGCCCTACTAGGCAAAATAGAGCCCCACAGTGGAGGTGTATAATACCCATAAAACCTAGCAGTCAAATAGGGAATTGGTTCCAATCATTTTTCTACCATTCATTTTCCCGTAGGTGGTTAAAGCATAAACACATAAATCTTCTTCGGGATTGGTGTCCCGTCCACGGGATGGTTGCGCTAATGTATGCTAATGCGATCAGCATGAGGTTGTAAGTAACAAGAACATTTCCCAGGACATAGACATATCTGATATTGGCAGAAAGCTTAAATTTTTGTTAATCTAATTGCACTGTCCAATTTACAGTAGCTATTTTGTTTGAGGAGAGTGCACAGTTTTGAACATTAACACATTAGGCACACTTGGGCAGTCTTGATACAAATTATTTTTTAAATGCAATGGTTCAGATATGCAATGGTTGATTGGATCAGTCTAAAACTTTGGACATACACTGATGCCATCTAGTGGCCAGCTGGGCTGGAATAATACATTATGGCCTTTTTCTTGCATTTCAAAAATGATGGTACAAAAAAAAATACAAAAGAACGGTTGTTTTTTTCTTTGTATTATCTTTTACCAGATATATTGTGTTATATTCTCCTTCATTCTTTTCACATTTCCACATACGTTAAAGTGTTTCCTTTCAAATGGTACCAAGAATATGCATATCATTGCTTCAGGGCCTGAGCTACAGGTACGGGTATTGTGTCAATTTAAAACTTTCAAAAGACAGGTCAAAGAATTGTCCATTTAAATACATGTTGCCAATTTATTAATTACTACATTTAGCTAACATTAGATAGTTAATCCAAAGATTCTTCCCTTTGCCTCGATTCAACAGTCTCGTCCAGATCATCATGGTATTTATAGTTCTTTATGATAGCCACATTAGTAGCTTATTAGCATTTCATTTTCAGGGGATAAATACAGGTGAAAATATTGATAAAAGTCACCTTGAGACATTTAAAATTCCCTATAGGAAAAATGAATGGTGGAAAAACAAGTGGAACCATTTCCCTGTTTGAACACTAGGTTTTATGATTATTATGACTCATACTGTGGTACTCTATTTGCTTGGGTTGAAACCAAATACAGGAAGGCTATATATTTTGTTTCAGACCATCTGCTCTAATTTGCTCACGAAAAACGAATTGAAGAAGATCTAAATGCATATTCCCATGAAACTGATTGAGATCAAATGATTGGCATGCAGATGCAGTTTGGGGTTTCACTGGTAAAACGTGAAGAACGCGGCCAACATTTTATATTCATGTAGGCTAGACTGTCCCAAAATCATCCTGTTTTCCTGCATTTGGGTATTTTAAATGGTCACCCTATATTCTAGACGTTAGTGTGATTTATTTTGCTCAGCTAAAACAAGTGGTATCTTCTGGTTACAGCCTCAATGAATTTGAGAACAAGAATTCTAAACTAAAATATTGCCTTGTATCTCAATGGCATGCATTGCCTCAAGCTTCACTCAATGTCAAACTGAATGTATTTCATTTTCAAAGTAAGAATCACCACAATCATGACAAAAAATAGGTCCTCTGTGCACTTCAACTCCCTATGGTCACACAATCCATTCTATGCTCTTTCCAAACGGTGTGTGTGTGTCTATTACTGAGGGTGATTGCTACTGGGAGCTGAACAAAAGACGAATTTCCTTCACAGGATGGACAAACAAATTACTATTCAATTCTACATCACTCAACCATAACAAGAGCAATGAAGTAACCGACCGAACAGAAGTGCTCTGACCACTACTCCTCTCCACTAATCTGATTCCCATCCCAGCACTCAATAATGTGTGAGTGTTTCCCATCCCAGCTACTCTATAATGACTTCCCTTACGGACAAACCACATGATTTCAAGTGAAATACTTTTTGATATTTATATTTTTTTCACATGTGAAGTCATGTGGTTTTGGAACACGTCACGTGATTATATTTCACATTTGGATTTTCACATGTGATCAAATAACCTTTCACATGTGTAATCATGTGTTTTTGGAACACTTTCATGAGATTTCACAGATTGTCCCCCATAAAAATGTTTTTGTTAGGATGTCTCTGGAACATCACACAGTCACAGTGTTTCAACTTACATATTTGACATACATGATTGCATATTTATTGATACAGCAATTCAACATGTCCTAATCTGGGATTTGAACTCACAAACTCTTTATTCACAGCACTCTGAACTTCCTGCTACACCACCATGTGTGTCACCAACTAATTTCACTTGAAGTCCTTCAAAGTAAATTTCAGCTTTGTTAAAAAATACACTCAAGAAAAACTATTATGTATCATAGTGATTCAGGAGTTACATTAAAACAGAATAATATGTCCCACCAACATTAGGCAACTATACAGAAAACCCTCAAATTGCTCAAATAAGTAAATTAAATCAATGATGAGAGAAAAGTCTGATTAACTGATAACTCAAATAGCAGTGCCGAGCTGTATTATAGATAATGAATCTGTAGGGGACTTCTGAGAATGCTGCAGACTTTGTGGCGCAGCAGGAAGATCATCATACCCAAAATCCAGAGGATGTAAAGTCAAATCCCAGTTGAGGTCATGCTGAAAAATCACTACTAAGTGATCATGTCATATGTAATCATATTGATTAAAGATGTTTACACTATTTTAGTTGAACAGTGTACTGCTTACCCTAAACCCCCCCCCATACCATTTTATTACTTCCCTTACAAAAGTAACACATGAAATGTGCAGTTTCACGTGAAAAAAACACTTTCACATGTATTGTTCTTTATTTAACTAGGCAAGTCAGTTAAGAACAAATTCTAATTTACAATGACGGCCTACCAGTTAACTTACTTGTTCAGGGGCAGAACGACAGATTTTTACCTAGATGGATGGAGCCAAATACAGGACCATTCTGGAAGAAAACCTGATGGAGTCTGCAAAAGACCTGAGACTGGGACGGAGATTTGTCTTCCAACAAGACAATGATCCAAAACATAAAGCAAAATCTACAATGGAATGGTTAAAAAATAAACATATCCAGGTGTTAGAATGGCCAAGTCAAAGTCCAGACCTGAATCCAATCGAGAATCTGTGGAAAGAACTGAAAACTGCTGTTCACAAATGCTCTCCATCCAACCTCACTGAGCTCGAGCTGTTTTGCAAGGAGGAATGGGAAAATATTTCAGTCTCTCGATGTGCAAAACTGATAGAGACATACCCCAAGCAACTTACAGCTGTAATCGCAGCAAAAGGTGGCGCTACAAAGTATTAACTTAAGGGGGCTGAATAATTTTGCACACCCAATTTTTCAGTTTTTCATTTGTTAAAAAAGTTTGAAATATCCAATAAATGTCGTTCCACTTCATGATTGTGTCCCACTTGTTGTTGATTCTTCACAAAAAAATACAGTTTTATATATTTATGTTTGAAGCCTGAAATGTGGCAAAAGGTCGCAAAGTTCAAGGGGGCCGAATACTTTCGCAAGGCACTGTATGTACATAAAAGGTAGGGATAAAGTGACTAGGCAGTCAGGTAGATAAAATAGCAACAGCATATGTGATGAGTCAAAAGAGTTAGTGCAATGCAGGTAATCAATCATTTCATTAGCTATTTAGCAGTCTTGTTTAGCAGGCTTATAGCTTGGGGGTAGTAGCTGTTCAGGGTCCTGTTTTTTCCAGACTTGGTGCACTGGTACCGCTTGCCGTGCAATAGCAGAGAGTGGAGTCTTTGACAATATTATGTCCCTTCTTCTGACACTGCCTGGTATAGAGTTCCTGACTGGGCAGTACTAATCACACTCTGTAGTGCCTTGCGGTCGGGTGCCTTGCAGTTACCGTACCAAGCAGTGATGCAGCCGGTCAAGATACATTCAATGGTGCAGCTGTATAATCTTTTCAGCCTCCTGAGGGGTAAAAGGCACTGTCGTGCCCTCTTCATAACTGTGTGATTGTGTGTGGACCATGTTAATTCCTTAGTGATGTGGATACCGAGGAACTTGAAGCTCTCGACTCACTCCACTACAGCCCCATTGATGTGGATGGGGGCATGCTCGCCCCTCCTTTTCCTGTCGTCCATGATCAGCTCCTTTGTCTTGCTGACGTTGAGAGAGAGGTTGTTGTCCTGGCACCACAATGCCAGGTCTCTGACCTCCTCCCCATAGGCTGCCTCATCGTTGTTGGGGATCAGTCCTATCACCATAGTATCATCAGCAAACTTGATGATGGTGTTGGTTCATGCACGGCCACGCAGTCGTGGGTGAACAGGGAGTACAAGAGGGAACTAAGCACACACCCAAGTTGATGGTCAGCGTGGCGGATGTGTTTTTGCCAGTGGTGGAAAAAGTACTCAATTGTCATACTTTAGTATAGTACAGATACCTTAATAGAAAATGACTCAAGAAAAAGTGAAAGTCACCCAGTAAAATACTACTGGAGTGAAAGTCAAAAAGTATTTGGTTTTAAAGTCAATACTTTTCAGAGCCACCTTTTGCAGCAATTACAGCTTCAAGTCTCCTGGGGTATGTCTCTATAAACTTGGCACATGTAGCTCCTGGGATTTTTGCCCATTCTTCAAGGCAAAACTGCTCCAGGTCCTTCAAGTTGGAAAGGTTCTGCTGGTGTACAGCAATCTTTAAATCATACCACAGATTCTCAATTGGATTGAGGTCTGGGCTTTTACTAGGCCATTCCAAGATCATTTAAATATTTCCCCTTAAACCACTTAAGTGTTGCTTTAGCAGTATCTTTAGGGTAATTGTCCTGCTGGAAGGTGAACCTCCGTCCCAGTCTCAATTCTCTGACTGAAACAGGTTTCCCTTAGGCATTTTCCTGTATTTAGTGACATCCATCATTCCTTCAATTCTGACCAGTCCCTGACGATGAAAAACATCCCCACAGCATGATGCTGCCACCACCATGCTTCACTATGGGATGGTATTCTTGAGGTGATGACAAGTGTTGGGTTTGTGCCAGGCATAGTGTGTTCCTTGATGGCCAAAAAGCTCAATTTTAGTTTAATCTGACCAGAGTACCTTCTTCCATATGTTTGGGGAGTTTCCAACATGCCTTTTGGCGAACACCAAACGTGTTTTCTTAGTTTTTTCTTTAACTTCTTATGGGCCAACATCCAGTGAAAATGCAGAGCGTGAAATTCAAACGACAGTATTATAATTATTTAACTTTCATACAATCACAAGTGAAATACATCAAAATAAAGCGTAACTTCTTGTTAATCCAGCCGCTATGTCAGATTTCAAAAAGGCTTTACGGCAAAAGCAAACCATGTGATTATCTGAGGACAGCGGCCCGCATACAAACACATGAAAAACATATTTCAACCAGGCAGGTGCGACACGAAAGTCAGAAATAGCGATATAAAAAATGCCTTACCTTTGATAATCTTCTTCTGTTGCCACTCCAAAAGGTCCCAGTTACATCACAAATGGTCTTTTTGTTCGATAATGTACTTCTTTATGTCCATAAAAACTCAGTTTAGCTGGCGCGCTTCAGTCAATAATCCACCCAGTTTCCCTCCATCAGAATGCATACAAAATGAATCCCAAACGTTACTAATACATTTTTCCAAACAAGTCAAACAACATTTATAATCAAACCTTTGGTACCCTAATACGTAAATAAATGATAACATTTAAATCGGAGAATCGTTATTGCCTTTACCGGAGAAACATACCAAAGAACTCTTCCTTGAGCTTGGAAACACTACACCTAGAACAACTACCATTCCTGGCAAATTTTTACAAAATCCAGCCTAAAACTCTTTCTAAAGACTGAGGACATCTAGTGAGAGCCCTAGGAACTGCAATCTGGGATAAATTGGCCTTATAATAAAAGTGATAGCCATTGAAAACAGGGGTAGGCCAATTGTTTTTTGGGGGGGGGGGGGTTGTCCTCTGGGTTTCGCCTGCCATATCAGTTCTGTTATAGTCACATACATAATTGTAACAGTTTCAGAAACTTTAGAGTGTTTTCTATCCAAATCTACCAATTATATGCATATCCTAGCTTCTGGGCCTGAGTAGCAGGCAGTTTACTTTGAACACGCTTTTCATCTGGATGTCAAAATACTGCCCCTACCCAAGATAGGTTAAGGAATGGCTTTTTTCTGGCCACTCTCCCGTAAAGCCCAGCTTTGTGGAGTGTACGGCTTAAAGTGGTCCTATGGACAGATGCTCCAATCTCCACTGTTGAGCTTTGTAGCTCCTTCAGGGTTATCTTTGGTCTCTTTGTTGCCTCTCTGATTAATGCCCTCCTTGCCTTGTCAGTGAGTTATGGTGGGTGGCCCTCTCTTGGCAGGTGTGTTGTGGTGCCATATTCTTTCCATTTTTTAATAATGGATTTAATGGTGCTCCGTGGGATGATAAAAGTTTCTGATATTTTTTTATTACCCAATCCTGACCTGTACTTCTCCATAACTTTGTCCATGACCTGTTTGGAGAGCTCCTTGGTCTTCATGGTGCCGCTTGCTTGGTGGTGCCCCTTGCTTAGTGGTGTTGCTGCCTCTGGGGCCTTTCAGAACAGGTTTATATATACTGAGATCATGTGACAGATTATGTGACACTTAGATTGCACACATGTTGACTTTATTTAACTAATTATGTGACTTCTGAAGGTAATTGGTTGCACCAGATCATTTTTAGGGGCTTAATAGCAAAGGGAGTGAATACATATGCACGCACCACATTTCCTTTTTTTTTTTCATTTCACTTCACCAATTTTGAATGATTTGTGTATGTCCAGTACATGAAATCCAAATAAAAATCCATTTAAAGTACAGGTTGTAATGCAAAAAAATAGGAAAAACGCCAAGGGGGATGAATACATTTGCAAGGCACTCTAGACTAGCTAAAGTAAACATACCATCGCAAGATTGAATATATGAGTAGCATAATTATCTGTGGCCCTACATGAAATATCTACTATCAAACAACCAACCTAAGCAATATGCACCATGCCAACCACCTGGAGCTACTATGCACTGAAGTCATTACGATAACCATCAAAGCAATGCTATTGACTGTGTGTTGAACGCTGACATAGCGAACTATATAAGGCATGGGACTCACAGATGAAATCATCCCTCATCCAAAATCTTCTTCGCGTTTAATCTTATATAGCAGGAAGCAGGAATCAACAGGACCAACGCCCCATGATCTTCAGTGTGGATGCAGGGACAGATAGAGAAGCTGTTGAAGCAGCACTGATTGGTGTATAGCTCAGGAGATAGCCCACAGCGTTGGCAGAGGATGATGAATAATGGCTTGCCCCGCATGGCCAGTTGTTCCCATTGCAGATAGCATAACATGGAAGACAGGACAGAAAGTAGTGTTTTTTGACAAATGACAGCTGGAGTACCTTTACCCTTCCTATCAGTTCAAGAATGCTTTAATTTTTGGCACCTGACTGATGTGGAAGAGTGGATGTGCATCCTTACCTTGTGCACCTGCGCGAGAGAAATGTGAGAAAATCCCTTTCAGTGAATCCATTCACACATTCTGAACACCAGTCACCTGTCTGCTCACTCACTCTGCCTACACCTCAAGTCTGTTTGAAATACACGTTTGAAATACACGTCTCCTCTTCATAAATGTACTCACTTTATATTATTTTTAGCATTTTAGTAATGGGTTGCGGGACCAGCAAAGTCCTACCAGAGCCCTTGAAAATTGGTTTTGTGAGCTTCGTAAAGCCAGTAGTTGGCTACAGTCACCAAAGAAAATAGTTTCATTATGAGCCACAGAAGTGTAAAGGTAAGCAGAAAGCCCTTTGTAGCATCAGAGTTAACAATGTACCTTCACGCATTCAACAGCCGATGGGCCAGGGTGGACAGCAGAGGCACAACAAAGTGGCTATGTACAGGGCGAGGTTTGGTGGAAGTGGAGATGGCAAAGGCAGAGGTGGAGATAGTGGGGTTGGAGGAGGCAGTGGAAGGGGCGGAGGTCTGTGTGGAGGTCTGGGTGGTGAGGTAGGAAGTGTGGATAGTGAGGGCGGTGGTGATGGAGGGGATGGAAAGGGTTGTAGAAGGGACGGAGGGGGCAGTGGAAGCAATGGAAGGGATGGACGAGGGGATGTGGAAGAGGGGATGGAGGAGGTGGCGGTAGAAGAGACTGGTCAATGAGGACCACGTATGAGACCCCAGCGTACATGGCACCAGAGGTGGTCCTGAGGAGACCCTACTCCTGCCAGGTGGACATGTGGGTCCTGGGGGTCATTGCTTACATCCTCCTCAGTGGTTCCATGCCCTTCGAAGACGACAGCAGGCCCAGACTCAAGGGGAGGTACAGCTTCCATGGAGAGGTGAGGGAAGTCCTTCCACATCCACAGCCTGCTATGCATAAACACATTTTCTGTAACTCCGATTTCACTCACTGTCTTTCATTCACTGTTTTTCACTGTCACACACTGTTTTTTTAGGGCAGCAGGTAGCCTAGTGGTTAGAACATTGGGCAAGTAGCCAAAAGGTCGCTGTTTCGAATATCCAAACCAACAAGGTGAAGAATCTATTTCACTCATGCAGAAAACATACACACACGGTTACACACGATATCCTCATTATTATTTCACTACAGTCTCTCAGTTCTAATATTATAATAGTATGAGTCACTGAACTAAATGTCTGACTGGATGTCTCAGAACCATCATGTGAAGTTTTTCTCCGTTGATCCCCTTCAGCGCATCAGCACGGTGACACACTTGAACAGATACGTATGTGTTTGTTGTGGTTTCTCCACTTTCCTTTTGATTTAGTTATTTGAACATGCTTAGAGAGGAAATAAGGCCTTTCTTGTTGTTTATCTCCTCTCTTCTCCATTCTGCACCATGCTGTAACTGAACTGGATATTTTTAACAGCCTGCTCTGTTCTGTGGAGCACACGCACACACACATAAACACACACACAAACTCAGTCTCTGTGGTGGTGGTGTGTGTGTGTGGGGAGGTTTGGGTCTGTTCTTTCATGCTGATTACACCCCAGTCTGGGATTATTCTGTAGGCTTTAAAGCATGGCCCAATTCTGTTGTATGCAGCGGCATGATATTTTAGTCTGGCATATAAGAGCCCCCCTTACATTGGCCTTGCTCTATTATCTCAATGTTTACTGCTGCTAGGCTGACCAGACAGACCACCAAAGGAACAATAGCTGTCATGCTGGGTGGGATTTCTATGAGACTTATTTCAGAAATATTTCTCGGATAAATGGGGAAATGTTATGTTTGTTAAGCAGCTGTAGAATAGCCTGGTCCCAGGTCTGTTTGTGCTCTTGCCAACTGCATTGCTAAATGTCAAGCCAATTCTATAGGAGTTGGCAAGAGAGCAAAGACAGACTGGCACCGAGGCTAGCTGTAGCAGCCCACCTTATCTGGACATGGTTCTACAGGAGTTCCACCAGCTAAGTAGTAACATTAACATGATGCCATCAAATGGCAGTCGCTGTACTCATAATATGCAGGAAAACCTTATGGTGAGGATCGCCGAGTTGTAAGCCCAGCTTCAGACGTAATCATTAGGCAAGGGCAAATTAAGTTTAGGAAAGGATGAAAATGCATCTGTGCAACCAGTAAATACAGATAGTAGTATAAATCCCCCCTGCACAGTCCCCGCAGCCGGACAATTTTCTCAAGGCTTCTGGAAAGAAATGCTGTCAACATGCCCAACCGGTGTCGCTCATTCAGCCTACAGAAACTTTCAACCGGTTCTCCCAATTAAGCAATGAGTCGGAGTCAGAGGCCGAGCCTTCTCATGTCTCTCCTCCACTCGTTACAGGGACTGATTCGCCCAAGCCTTCCACCATTAGCGCTGACAAATTGAAAATCCTTGGTAACTCCATTACCTGCAATATTAGACTCCATTACCTGCAATATTAGACTGTAAAATAATCATCCATTGTTTACCAGGGGGAAGGCTACCAACGTGAGAGACACTCAAGTTTTGTAGTCCTGTATCTCTCGACACATTCACGAAAACAGTCATAGCCTCTAAACCTTCCAGCTGCATGGACCCTATTCCAACTAAACTACTGAAAGAGCTACTTCCTGTGCTTGGCCCTCCCATGTTGAACATAATAGACATCTCTCTGTCTTCCCGGATGTGTACCAAACTAAAAGTGGCAGTAATAAAGCCTCTCTTGAAAAAGCCAAACCTTGACCTGGAAAACGTTAAAAAAAACAATCAGCCTATATTGAATCTCCCATTCCTCTCAAACTTTTTAGAAAAATCTGTTGTGCAGCTCGCTTCCTTCTTGAAGATATATAATTTATACGAAATGCTTCAGTCTGGTTTTAGACCCTATCATAGCACTGAGACTGCACTCGTGAAGGAGGTAAATTACTATTTAATGACGCCAGACCAAGGATCTGCATCTGTCCTTGTGCTCCTAGACCTTAGTGCCGTTTTTGAAACGATTGATCAACACATTCTTTTGGAGAGATTGGAAACCCTAATTGGTCTACACGGACAAATTATTGCCTTATCTGTCAGAAAGATATCAGTTAGTCGCTTTACCATGTTTCATCACGAAGTGTGTCATCTGCATAGCAGCGAAAGTGCTATTCCATGCCGTCCCTAGGAGAGGTGCATCATTCATGCCAGGCTTTTTTGCACTATACTCGACTTGAGTGGGTTGAGTCACTGACGTGATCTTCCTGTCCGGTTTTGCACCCCCTCAGGCTCGTGCGGTGGAGGAGATCTTCATGGGCTGTACTCAGCCTTGTCTCAGGGTAGTAAATTGGTGGTTTGTTACTCCCTCTAGTGGTGTGGGGGCTGTGCTTTTGCAAAGTGGATTACATCCTGCCTGGTTGGCCCTGTCCGGGGGTATCGTCGAACGGGGCCACAGTGTACCCCGACCCCCCCTGTCTCAGCCTCCAGTATCTATGCTGCAATAGTCTATGTGCCAGGGGGCTAGGGTAAGTCTGTTATATCTGGTATAATTCTCCTGTCTTATCTGTTGTCCTGTGTGAATTTAAGTATGCCCCCTCTAATTCTCTCTCTCTCCCTCCCCTCCCTGAGGACCTGAGCCCTAGGACCATGCCTCAGGACAATCTGGCCTGATGATTCCTGGCTGTCCCCAGTACACCTGGTCGTGCCGCTGCTCCAGTTTCAACTGTTCCACCTGAGGCTATGGAACCCTGACCTGTTCACAGGATGTGCTACCTTGTCCCGGACCTGCTGTTTTCGACTCTCCCTCTCTCTCTACCCCTCTCTCTCTACCGCACCTGCTGTCTCGACCTCTGAATGCTCGGCTATGAAAAGCCAACTGACACTTACGCCTGAGGTGCTGACCTGGGGCACCCTCTACAAACACTGTGATTATTATTTGACCCTGCTAGTCAATTATGAACATTTGAACATCTTGAAGAACAATCTGTTCTAACTGGCCATGTACTCTTATAATCTCCACTCAGCAAAGCCTGAAGAGGACTGGCCACCCAGAGCCTGGTTTCTCTCAATATTTCTTCCTAGATTTCCACCTTTCTAGGCAGTTTTTCCTTCTTCATCTGCATTTCTTGCTGTTCAGGGTTTTAGGCTGGGTATCTGTATAACACTTTGTGACATCTGCTGATGTAAAAAGGGCATTATAAATACATTTGATTGATTGAGAAGTCATCATATCGATGCAGAGCTTTGTCCTTGATGAATTAGACGTTAATCACATGTTGACAGCGTGAGGTTGACACCTGTTCACTGTAGTGTTCCAAAAGACTGTTTCTCGCTCTCTCATACCACCCACACACATGTCCATGAGCACACACACGCACACACACACATATTCCGATTATGTTGATTAGCTATTAAGATGACAGCTATATTAAGCTATATAATGGACGTATGCTTCACATTATGTATAAAGGTCTGTCATCCCTAGGGTCCTACCTACACTCAGAAAAAAATATTTAGAATAGTACTTAAAGGGGTACAAACACTTTTCACTGTAGTTGTATCTTGTAAAGTATGCCCATTGTTACTTTAGGTATGGGTATATAATTGTACTCTTGCAATTTGTACCTTAAAGCTTGACTCTTTAGTTCCTACATCCATTTTTGGACTTGTAAATTAATGATACCCATTGATTATTGAAGAATATAACTTATAAATGCATCCTGAGCTTAGTTCAACTGTTGTACCCCATCAGAACCCAACATATAAGCTTTTTTACTCCAATATTTGTAAACAATGTAAATGTTAACAAATACCATATCGCCTCAAAACATGGTTAGAGAATTCGGATTTCATGGATTTGAGAGTGGTTACATTTCTCCTGGCCCATCTCTCGGCTTATAAACAAAACCGAGGTGGGTGACCACTTTTTTATAGTTTCAATTAAGGACACTAGCTTTAAAAGAGCCAATAGTGTACCCTTAGGGGGCGAGATAGTTCCTTTGTTACTTGTAGTCCACAGGTACAAAAGTGCACCTTTGGGAAAGGTACAAATTTGCCTTTTTGGTGTACCACCAAAGTTCAATAGCAGTGTGTGGGTAAAAAAAGCCATATTAAAAGCTACAGTGGCAAAAAAAAGGTATGTGAACCCTTTGGAATTAACTGGATTTCTGTATAAATTGGTCATCAAATTTGATCTGATCTTCATCTAAGTCACAACAGTAGACAAACATAGTTTGCTTAAACAAATAAAACACAAATCATTGTGTTTGTCTTGTCTATATTGAATACATCATTTAAACATTCACAGTGTAGGTTGGAAAAAAGTATGTGAACCTCTAGGGTAAAGACTTCTCCAAAAGCGAATTGGAGTCAGGAGTCAGCTAACCTGGAGTCCAATCAATGAGACGAGATTGGAGACGTTGCCTAATAAAAAACACTCACAAAAATGTTGTTTGCTATTCACAAGAAGCATTGCCTGATGTGGAGCATTGCCATGCCTCAAACAAAAGAGATCTCAGAAGACCTATGAATTGTTGACTTGCATAAAGCTCGAAAGGGTTACAAAAGTATCTATAAAAGCCTTGATGTTCATCAATCCACGGTAAGACAAATTGTCTATAAATGGGAGAAAGTTCAGCACTGTTGCTGCACTCTAGGAGTGGCCATCCTGGAAAGACTGCAAGAGCACAGAGCAGAATGCTCAATGAAGTTAAGAAGAATCCTAGATTGTCAGCTAAAGACTTACAGAAATCTCTGGAACATGCTAACATCTCTGTTGAGGATACTATACGTAAAACACTAAACAAGAATGGTGTTCATGGGAGGACACCACGGAAGAAAAAAAAAACATTTCTGCACGTCTGAAGTTTGCAAAGTGCAACTGGATGTTCCTCAGCTCTATTGGCAAAATAATCTGTGGACAGATGTAACTACAGATGAGTTGTTTGGAAGGAACACACAACACTATGTGAGGAGATAAAAAGGCACAGCACGCCAACATCAAAACCTCATCCCAACTGTAAAGTATGGTGGAGGGAGCATCATGGTTTGGGGCTGCTTTGCTGGCTCAGGGCCTGGACAGCTTGCTATCGTCGACGGAAAAATGACTTCCTAAGTTTATCAAGACATTTTGTTGCAGGAGAATGTTAGGCTCTGTCCACCAATTGAAGCTCAGATGCAACATGACAACGACCCAAAACACAGAAGAAAATCAACAGATTGGCTTCAACAGAAGAAAATACACCTTCTGGAGTGGCCCAGTCCTGCCCTCAACCCGATTGAGATGCTGTGGCATGACCGAGAGCAGTTCACACCAGACATCCCAAGAATATTGCTGAACTAAAACAGTTTTGTAAAGAGGAATGGTCCAAAATTCTTCCTGACAATTCTGCAGGTCTGATCAGCAAATACAGCAAATATTTGGTTGAGATATCGCTGCCAAAGGAGGGTCAACCAGTTATTAAATCCAAGGGTTCACATACTTTTCCCACCCTGCACTGTGAATGTTTACACGGTGTGTATAATTGTTTGTGTGTTATTAGTTTAAGCAGACTGTTTGTGACCTAGATGAAGATCACATTTTATGACCAACTTATGCAGAAATCCAGGTATTTCCAAATGGTTCGCATACTTTTTCTTGCCACTGTATGTGTTGTGATAATTGCGTTGACAATAAGACAGCGGCAGAATCAATTCAACCACACCTTTGTTTGTTGATTCACAAAACCGGAAAGCAACCTCTGTCAGACGAAGTCCACAAAGCATATTGCATGTAACAAACATTTACATGACCTACAGCATGGTCAAGCAAGTACATTTTTCCCGAAATACTTGGACCACTAAACAGCTATTGATTTACTGCAAGTCGCAAAGAAAATGAGAACTGTGGCCACTATGCTAGCATTTTGACTTCAACATTTCAACATCATCAAATCTACAATGCCTGCAGAAAGTATTCAGACCCCTTGACTTTTTTCACATTTGTTACGTTACAGTCTTATTCTGAAATGGATTCAATTGTTGTTTTTTCACATGACAAAGCAAAAACAGGTTTCTAGAAATTGTTGCTAATCTATATAAAAAATACTTTAAAAACATCACATTTACATGAGTACAGTGGCTTGGGAAAGTATTCACCCCCTTGGCATTTTTCGTAATTTTTTGCCTTTACAACCAGGAAATAAATTGATATTTTGGGGGATTTGTATCATTTGGTTTAAACAACATGCCTACCACTTTGAAGATGCAAAATATTTTTTTATCGCGAAACAAGAAATAATCTGGTCTCTTTGTTGCCTCTCTGATTAATGCCCTCATTGCCTGGTCCGTGAGTTTTGGTGGGTGGCACTCTCTTGGCAGGTTTGTTGTGGTGACATATTCTTTCCATTTTTTAATAATGAATTGAATGGTGCTCCGTGGGATGTTCAAAGTTCTGGATATTTTTTTTAGAACTCAACCCTGATCTGTACTTCTTCAAAACTTCATAGCAAAGGAGGTGAATAAATATGCATGCACCACTTTTCTGTTTTTTATTTTTTGTAATTTAAAAAAAAAAAGTTATTTTTTTCATTTCACTTCACCAATTTTGACTATTTTATGTATGTCCATTACATGAAATCCAAATAAAATCCATTTAAAATACAGCAACAAAATAGGAAAACCACCAAGGGGGATGAATACTTTTGCAAGGCACTGTATTTACGGGCTTTCATAGCAAAGGGGGTGAATACAGAAACTCAGCAAAAAAAGGAAGGTCCTCTCACTGTCAATTGCGTTTATTTTCAACAAAAAGCAAACAACAACATTAATATTTGTATGAACATAACAAGATTCAATAACTAAGACATAAACTGAACAAGTTCCACAGACATGTGACTAACAGAAATGGAATAATGTGTCCCTGAACAAAGGGGGGTCAAAAGTAACAGTTGTGGTCTAGGGCACTGCATCGCAGCGCTAGCTGTGCCACCAGAGACTCTGGGTTCGCGCCCAGGCTCTGTCACAGCCAGCCGCGACCGGGAGGTCCGTTGGGCGACACACAATTGGCCTAGCGTCGTCCAGGTTAGGGAGGGTTTGGCTGGTAGGGATATCCTTGTCTCATCGCGCACCAGCGACTCCTGTGGCGGGCCGGGAGCAGTGCACGCTAACCAAGGTCGCTAGGTACACAGTGGCTTCCGGGTTGGATGCACCCTGTGTTAAGAAGCAGTGTGGCTTTGTTGGGTTGTGTTTCAGAGGACGCATGAATTTCGACCTTCATCTCTCCCGAGCCCGTATGGGAGTTGTAGCGTTGAGACAAGATAGTAATTACTAACAATTGGATACCACGAAATTTGGGAGAAAAGGGGGTAACATTTAAAAAAAGAAATACAAATATTTTAAAAAGTAACAGTAAGTATCTGGTGTGGCCACCAGCTGCATTAAGTACTGCAGTGCATCTCCTCCTCGTAGACTGCACCAGATTTGCCAGGTCTTGCTGTGAGATGTTACGCCACTCTTCCACCAAGGCACCTGCAAGTTCCTGGACATTTCTGGGGGGAATGGCCCTAGCCCTCACCCTCCGATCCAACAGGTCCCAGACGTGCTCAATTGGATTGAGATCCGGGCTCTTCGCTGGCCATGGCAGAAAACTGACATTCCTGTCTTGCAGGACATCATGCACAGAACGAGCAGTATGGCTGGTGGCATTGTCATGCTGGAGGGTCATGTCAGGATGAGCCTGCAGGAAGGGTACCACATGAGGGAGGAGGAGGTCTTCCCTGTAACGTAGCGTGTTGAGATTGCCTGCAATGACAGCAAGCTCAGTCCGATGATGCTGTGACACACCGCCCCAGACCATGAGGGACCCTCCAACTCCAAATCAATCCCGCTCCAGAGTACAGGCCTCGGTATAACGCTCACTCCTTCCATCATTAACGCGAATCCGACCATCACCCCTGGTGAGAAAAAAACGTGACTTGTCAGTGAAGAGCACTTTTTGCCAGTCCTGTTTGACCCAGCGACGGTGGGTTTGTGCCCATAGGTGATGTTGTTGCCAATGATGTCTGGTGAGGACCTGCCTTACAACAGGCCTACAAGCCCTCAGTCCAGCCTCTCTCAGCCTATTGCGGACAGTCTGAGCACTGATGGAGGGAATGTGCGTAACCTGGTGTAACTCGGGCAGTTGTTGTTGCCATCCTGTACCTGTCCCGCAGGTGTGATGTTCGGATGTACCGATCCTGTGCAGGTGTTGTTACATGTGGCCTGCAAGGATGCAAGGATGATCAAGGATGATGCAAGGATGATGCAAGGATGATCAGCTGTCCGTCCTGTCTCCCTGTAGCGCTGTCTTAGGCATCTCACAGTACTGACTTTGCCATTTATGCCCTAGCCACATCTGCAGTCCTCATGCTTAATTGCAGCATGCCTAAGGCACGTTCACGCAGATGAGCAGGGATCCTGGGCATCTTTCTTTTGGTGTTTTTCAGTCAGTAGAAAGGCCTCTTTATTGTTCTAAATTTTCATAACTATGACCTTAATTGCCTACTGTCTGTAAGCTGTTAGTGTCTTAATGACCGTTCTACAAGTGCATGTTCATTAATTGCTTATGGTACATTGCACAAGCATGGGGAAAGTGTTTAAATCCTTTACATTGAAGATCTGTGAAGTTATTTGGATTTTTACGAATCATCTTTGAAAGACAGGGTCCTGAAAAAGGGATGTTTCTATGCACGCACCACTTTTCCGTTTGAATTTTTTTGTCTACACTGTATTGATCAAGTTGATGTTGTTTTAATGGACAAAAAAATTGCCTTTCTTTCAAAAACAAGGACATTTCTAAGTGAGCTCAAACTTTAACTGTAGTGTATATATTTACGCCCGTATGTCTTCTGTGTTAGTATACCGTCTGCTGGAGAGTCAGTTCAAATCAAAATCAAATCAAATTTATTTATATAGCCCTTCGTACATAAGCTGATATTTCAAAGTGCTGTACAGAAACCCAGCCTAAAACCCCAAACAACAAGCAATGCAGGTGTAGAAGCACGGTGGCTAGGAAAAACTCCCTAGAAAGGCCAAAACCTAGGAAGAAACCTAGAGAGGAACCAGGCTATGTGGGGTGGCCAGTCCTCTTCTGGCTGTGCCGGGTAGAGATTATAACAGAACATGGCCAAGATGTTAAAATGTTCATAAATGGCCAGCATGGTCCAATAATAATAAGGCAGAACAGTTGAAACTGGAGCAGCAGCACGGCCAGGTGGACTGGGGACAGCAAGGAGTCATCATGTCAGGTAGTCCTGAGGCATGGTCCTAGGGCTCAGGTCCTCCGAGAGAGAGAAAGAATAGAGAAAGAGAGAAAGAGAGAGAGCAGACTTAAATTCACACAGGACACCGAATAGGACAGGAGAAGTTGGGGGAGTTTCATCAGAGAGTCTCTGGTTAACTTCCCCAGTCATCACATTGTCCTTAGTGGTTGTTTGTGGTTAGAATGGATACTTCAGAGAACCATTCGGAAATGTTCTCATAGTTTCGGAGGTTGTCTGTATTCTCGTACTAGACTTAGGTCATTTCTAGCTGCAGACTAGTAATTATACGTCTAAGATTTTCTCTTATTCTGTTGTGATTGATAGTCTCAGAGTTTAACCATTTCCACTCGTGTAGCCAAAACTACAGCAGTATGGTCTAATGGTCTATAGGATTGTAGCCATTCCAACCCGGCTTTCTCTAACTTAAATGTACATTTTGTAGGAAGTGGGTTTTATACTCTGTGGAAAAAGGGGCAGTTCTATGACGCCTGATGTAATGTCTGGGCTCACAGGGGTGTGGCCACTGACTGACTAGCTAAAACTTTATAACGAAACAAGTGTCTAATTTAGAAGGCCAACATGACATTACATCTTCTCACAAATATTTTCATATTCAATAATATATTTTACACAACATTCAGGTAGAAAACGAATAACTGAGAAATGTACACTTCCAAAGCTACCGTTATTCGGTGCTACCGTCCTATGAAACTCCCCCAAGGAAGTTCATGACACGTTGCTATCAACTATTAGTCTGTGTGAATTAATGGGGACTGAGCTAGAGCGGTGTTTGTGAGACAAGGGCAGATCCTGAAGGGGCCCTGTGCCAGGTCTTTTTACAATAACGTCTGTAGACTCCGAATGGTTTGAGCTACAATGACGCTCTCTGACACTCACAAGCTACACAAGAGTTGTTAGAAGGTAAGGGGTTCTTCTATATAGAAGATTATAGGAAATCCAAGGACATAGTGTCTATAATACCGTAATAAGCTCACATAGTTGCTGTCACAAACTCCAAACTCCACACAGTCACTTACTAATTGGATATTCATTTCCCATTGAGCAAATACTTCCTGTACTTACATCAGTCATATAAATTCATTTTTTTATCAGGTTTTTGCTTTGGCAGACCTTATTTTTTTATTGAAATTTGCCAATAAAACTCATGAATCCAACTATTTATGTCAAATTGGATTGTGGCCTACTTGTAGCCCTGGTTGTCCTGAAAATAGAGTTTAAACAATTCATTGTGAGGCTAAATATAAGGGCTGAACTTGCAGAAAAATGATTGTCAGATAAATGAAAAGCCGATTTTGGCAGGGGTTTTGGGACTGATATGGTTAATCACCGACAACTTGTATTTAGAATGACTGCCAAGCAGGGACGTTACTAGACATTCAGAACGTCCGGGGCTCAGCCCTGAAGACCTGGGGCTGACTCCGGGGCAATTAATATTAACTAAATGGATTGTGGTCAGTAAACCCATGGAATATGGCGTCAATAATAAAAAATAAAAAATATATACTAGCAAGTACAAGTGCAAAACTATTATTGTAATTTTCCATTTACAATTTTGGGGTGAAAACGTATTTAGCATTTTGTTGCAATGTTTTCATCAAACATATCCAATATTTGATTGGTAATAATAAAAAAAGCGTCATGTTGATGTTGGTCACATTACTGCTAACTAATGTGAGTTAGTCATGCTGTGTGCACTGTGCATTTCCAAAGTAATCCAAATGGTGACAGCCTAAACCACAAATTAATGTTTTGCATGAAAAATAATTATAGTTACGTGCAGTATAGCATGATTGGAATTTTAGTCTCCCATCCTTTGGATTATGTTGAAACTGCAAAAACTCATATTAGAAGTAGGAATGTATTATAACTGTAGAGTGGGGGGGCAAAACGTATGCAGTTAATATGTACAAACACAGGATAATATGTACAAAGCAGGCACCAAACTCATGGTTTTACAGTATTAGTGGTAATGTATCACAGATTCCAAAGTCAATTGGCTACAGGACAATATTTCTGCCTAATTAATTACACAAAAACAAATACACCCCCTCCAACACCCCTGTAGTAACAACACTGCACAATTTTACACACATGTGCATACCAGCATATAATCCTTTCTCCAACTAAATATTCTAAATGTTTGCAAGTTATATTACACAGTACTAGGATGTTAGTCCATCCATAAAGATTAGAAATGAAACCAAATGAATCTGTAGGTGCAAAAGTCTATGACTTTACTCTCTCCCAAGCATTTGAGTATGTTTATCTTTGTAAATTGTCATAAATTGACATTCTCTCTTGGGTCATTGGGTATGTAGACACCTTAAAGAACTGGAATGGTCAACGCGGCCTGTATGATTGCCTTCAGTGATGGGAACATATCAGGGTTTAACAATTTATACCTTTTTGAGAGGTAAAGTTTAGCAAGGACTACTTCCTTTGGCTTGAGAGGAATATGCCATGTTTATCTTTTGTGGGCCTCCCCTCTCTCTATGTTGCCTCCCCTCTCTCTATGTTCTCGCTCTGTCCTGACTGAAGTTCTGCTTTCCTGAATGTTATTACAGAGACGGCATAGTGTAGGAATATGGAGTATTCTGAACAGACAAACACACAAAGAAACAATATACGTGCACACACTCACACTATGAATAACATGCAAATAATGTTTACCTGAATTGAGCTAAAGGTAAAATCTAGGATAATTTCTGTTCCTCAATGATATTAGCAGTTCACTCAATCTTAAACCTGATTAACATTCAACTGTCTTACCATTCACTAACCACAATACCTTTGAACTCTCTCTGTCGCTTTAGCAACAAAATCAAAATGCATGCAAACATGTGGCAGAACAGATGAGGTTGGCTTAGATTGTTAACATGTAAGCTATATTACGTCTCCAATGTTTATTGAAAACAAATATATTTGCACCATGAACACTTGTTGTTACAAATACATAATTACAGTTGTTGGTTAGCTAGCTAGTGAATTTTTTTGCCATATTTGCATTGACATGGAATCAGTGAAAACACCTCAAAACAAGACATGGTATCAATAGCATGATTTAACATGCTGAAATAAGACACTTATGGTTCCCCACATGACAGTGTCATTCTTGCTAGCAATCTGGCCATGCAGAATCACAACAGGCTCTTTATGCCCCATGGAAGTGTTTGCTGGGTTGCTAATGAAGCAGCACTGCTAGCTAGACTGGGTAGTCCCTCACATTAGTTAGTTCGTTATTTAGCTTAACGTTATCTGTCAGTGCAGCTTTTGAGTAGAAATGTAAGTTACTCGAATCTGGCATACTGTGAGGTCAATACCTCTGAATAACATCATAATGGGCGAACAAAATGTGCTATAGTGATAGCAAGCTAACAAAGTTTGCTACACCTGGCTATCAGCCTTGTCTGGCAGCGAAACAGTTCATTCAGCTTCATTTACTGCCTTTTTAAAAAAACATAGCTGATATTGCTGACTTGCTTAAACAAATGTGGTTTCAAATGACAATTGAGATGTATAAACTAGAGGTCGACCGATTAATCGGAATGGCCGATAATTTGGGGCTGTATTTTTGGACACCGATTTGGCCGATTTAAAAAATAAAATAAAAACGTTTTTTTTTTACACCTTCATTTAACTAGGCAAGTCAGTTAAGAACACATTATTTTTTTTCAATTACGGCCTCGGAACGATGGGTTAACTGCCTTGTTCAGGGGCAGAACGGCAGATTTTTACCTTGTCAGCTTGGGGATTCAATCTTGCAACCTTACAGTTAACTAGTCCAACGCGCTAACCACCTGCCTCTTATTGTACTCCACGAGAAGCCTGCCTGTTACGCGAATGCACTAAGAAGCCATGGTAAGTTGCTAGCTAGCATTAAACTTATCTTATAAAAAACAATCAATCAATCATAATCACTAGTTAACTACACATGGTTGATGATATTACTAGTTTATCTAGCATGTCCTGCGTTGCGATGTGGTGCACATTCGCTGGAAAAAGGAATGTCGTTGCTCCAACGTGTACCTAACCATAAACATCAAAGCCTTTCTTAAAATCAATACACAGAAGTATATATTTTTAAACCTGCATATTTAGCTAAAAGAAATCCAGGTTAGCAGGCAGTATTAACCAGGTGAAATTGGATGCCATCCGTTAGATAAAATACAGAACGGTTCCGTATTTCACTGAAAGAATAAACGTCTTGTTTTCGAGGTGATAGTTTCCGGATGCGACCATATTAATGTGTTTCTGTATGTTATTATGTTATAATTAAGTCTATGATTTGATAGAGCAGTCTGACTGAGCAATGGTAGGCAGCAGCAGGCTCGTAAGCATTCATTCAAACAGCACTTTCGTGCGTTTTGCCAGCAGGTCTTCAAGCATTGAGCTGTTTATGACTTCAAGCCTATCAACTCCCGAGATTAGGCTGGTGTAACCAATGTGAAATGGCTAGCTAGTTAGCGGGGTGCGCGCTAATAGCGTTTCAAACGTCACTCGCTCTGAGACTTGGAGTGGTTGTTTCCCTTGCTCTCTTCGGCTTTTGTGGAGCGATGGGTAACGATGCTTCGAGGGTGGCTGTTGTCGATGTGTTCCTGGTTCGAGCCCAGGTAGGGGCGAGGAGAGGGACGGAAGCTATACTGTTGCACTGGCAATGCTAAAGTGCCTATAAGAACATCCAATAGTCAAAGGTATATGAAATACAAATCGTATAGAGAGAAATAGTCCTATAATTCCTATAATAACTACAACCTAAAACTTCTTACCTGGGAATATTGAAGTCTCATGTTAAAAGGAACCACCAGCTTTCATATGTTCTCATTCCTTCCTGAGCAAGGAACTGAAACGTTAGCTTTCTTACATGGCAGATATTACCCTTTACCTTCTTCTCCAACACTTTGTTTTTGCATTATTTAAACCAAATTGAACATGTTTCATTATTTATTTGAGGCTAAATGGATTTTTATTGATGTATTATATTACGTTAAAATAAGAGTTTATTCAGTATTGTTGTAATTGTCATTATTACAAATAAAATGGGAAAAAGAATCGGCCAATTAATCGGTATCGGCTTTTTTTGGTCCTCCAATAATCGGTATCGGTATCGGCGTTGAAAAATCATAATCGGTCGACCTCTAGTATAAACTATGGCATAAGGGGACGACAAGCGTATAAGAGGCAATCCGTAATTTCGATTAAGACAATGAGCGAGCTAGGACATCGGTATCGGCTTTTTTTGGACCTCCAATAATCGGTATCGGTATCGGTCACTGCCAAGTGTAAGAGGAGACATTGAAAATTCTAGCCCTTCGGCTGCTGCCATAGAAGTGCCCATCCAAGAAGGCTCAAGGTCATCGGACACAGATAAATACGTCAAATCACGTTATATGTACAGTAGCTTTGATAATAATTTGGTCTATTTACACCCCTCTTAATTTTGCCTACTGTTCTGACTGTTCTACTGTAGACTATACCCTGTTTTAAAAAAATGCAATCATTGAATATTGTACAAGCTTTCATTGTCTGCTTATATTATATGCCCCCTTTATTTATCTTACGTTTCTAACTTGGTATACAGGGAGAGCACAGTAACATCAGCCCATGTTCTGAATTCTGTCGCTGTACATTTCAAAAGTGCTAAACAAATAGTTATATTGACTAACATAACGTTAGTCAACGTTAGTCAATATAACTATTTGTTTAGCACTTTTGAAATGTACAGCGACAGAATTCAGAACATGGGCTGATGTTACTGTGCTCTCCCTGTTATACCAAGTAACTTTTGCCATTTTGACACAACTTTGGAAGTATGCTTGGGGTCATTGTCCATTTGGAAGACCCATTTGCGACCAAGCTTTAACTTCCTAACTGATGTCTTGAGATGTTGCTTCAATATATCCACACCATTTTCCTCCCTCACGATGCCATCTATTTTTAAAGTGTACCAGTCCCTCTTGCAGAAAAACACCCCCACAACATGATGCTGCCTCCCCCCGTGCTTCACGGTTGGGATGGTGTTCTTCGGCTTGCAAGCCTCCCCTTTATCCTCCAAACATAATGCTGGTCATTATGGCCAAACAGTTCTATTTTTGCTTCATTGGACCAGAGGACATTTTTCCATAAAGTACAATCTTTGTCCCCATGTGCAATTGCAAACCGTAGTCTGGCTTTTTCATGGCGGTTTTGGAGCAGTGGCTTCTTCCTTGCTGAGCGGCCTTTCAGGTTATGTCGATATATGTTTTACTATGGATATAGATACTTTGGTACCTGTTTCCTCCAGCATCTTCACAAGGTCCTTTGCTGTTGTTCTGGGATTGATTTGCACTTTTCGCACCAAAGTACACTCTAGAAGACAGAACGCGTCTCCTTCCTGAGCGGTATGATGGCTGCGTGTTCCTATGGTGTTTATACTTGCGTACTGTTGTTTGTACAGATGAACGTGGTACCTTCAGGCGTTTGGAAATTGCTCCCAAGGATGAACCAGACTCTCCATTTATCTCTTGGCTGATTTCTTTTGATTTTCCCATGATGTCAAGCAAAGAGGCACTGAGTTTGAAGGTAGGCCTTGAAATACATCCATAGATACATCTCCAATTGACTCAAATGATCTCAGTTAGCCTATCAGAAGCTTCTAAAGCCATTACATATTTTTCTGAAATTTTCCAAGCTGTTTAAAGGCACAGTCAACTTACTGTATGTAAACTTCTGACGAATTGTGATACAGTGAATTGTAAGTGAAATAATCTGTCTATAAACAATTGTTGGAAAAATGACCTGTGTCATGCACAAAGTAGATGTCTTAAACGACTTGCCAAAACTATAGCTTGTTAACAAGAAATTTGTGGAGTGGTTGAAAAATGAGTTTTAATGACTCCAACCTAAGTGTATGTAAATTTCCGACTTCAACTGTATTAATGCCAAAATAACATGCAAAACAGGTAAGTCCCACCTGACCTGAATGACGGATCACCACTGGATCTAAGCATCATGAAACCTATAACACAGTAAATTCATATTACTTTGTGAAAATCCGTTTTTTGGGACCTAAGTTGCTTAGCATTTCCATTTATTCCTTCACAGACTCCATGAAATGAGGACCTCTTCCTGAACATTTGGTCATAGACATTTGTGCATGGTTTTCTAGAAACAATGGGTGGTTCAACTAACCCTTTGGCACGACTTACCCCACTCTCCCCTACAGTAAATGGTGAGGAGAGAGGGCGAGAAAGGGAGAGAGAGAGGCAGAGGTAGAGTGAAACAGAGAGAGAAATGGAGACAGAGAGAGTAATATAGCAGGGGAGAGACAGAACGAGAGAAGGAGAGAGAAAGAAAGAGAAAGAAGGGAGACAGAGAGGAGGAGAGAGAAAAAGCGGGGCAGGAAATGGTGGATAGCCCAGGTGTCACCCAGGGGGCAAACAGTGAATAAAAGGTGAGACCTGCTGGGTTCTGTGCAAACAGCCTATAGTCACCTGGCCTGAACCCCAGTCCTCCTTCACACACACACACACACACACACACACACACACAGACACACAGACACACAGACACAGGTTTCACAACCCTCGCCTCTGGCTCTGTAGTAGAAACTCACATGTACTGTATACCCTACTGAACGAAGGGAAGGAGGATGCAATGAGGGATTGAGGACAGAGGCATGGGGAGGAAGTTGCCTCTGGGCTTTGTGTGTGTGTGTGTGTGTGTGTGTGTGTGTGTGTGTGTGTGTGTGTGTGTGTGTGTGTGTGTGTGTGTGTGTGTGTGTGTGTGTGTGTGTGTGTGTGTGCAATAAAGCATGAAGTATAGCACGAGTTTGACAAAAGCCACACAATACTGACCCAAACATCAGTATGGTAGATTTAGCAGCAAGAGCTATGCATGCTTCTAATGGTTAGCCCAGACTGCCACCTAGTGAGGGGACTGTAAATTAATTCAGCAGTCTATACCTGGACCAAGCTCCGCACCTTGCGTGATCGGGCTTTCAGCTCGACTGCCACCAGACTCTGGAACGTTCTGCCGGACCACCTGAAGGCACCACAGATGCTGGGCTCCCTTAAAATGGTCCTAAAGACCTTTCTCTTTAGGAAGGCTTTCTGTTGATAGCTGTGCACTTTGGTGTCCTTGTCCCTCGTAGCATCAGCTGTGTTCTTTGTGAAAGTTGCCTGTCTAGTTGTGTCCATTTCTTTTTTTCTTTTTTTTATTGTATGCATATTATTCTGTATAATGAAAAGCGCTTTACAAATGTAATACACTATTATATATAAAAACAATCTCCTCTCTATATTGCACGTTAGTCATGACATTTAAAAAAAATACCGCCCAAAAATGATATTTCGTTTTTAATGGTAATGTATGTTTGGCATTAGCAAGGGTGGGCAATTCCAGTCCTCGAGGGCCTGATTGGTGTCACAGTTTTGCCCTAGCCCCAACTAATGCACCTGACTCCAATAATCACCTAATCATGATCTTCAGTTAAGAATGCAGTTTGATTAATCGGCTGTGTTTGCTCGGTATGGAGAAAAAGTGACAGCAGTCAGGCCCCCGAGGACTGGAGTTTCCCACCCCTGCATTAGAGTATACATGCAGGCTAGTTAGATAGTCGATTTAAAACATCAGGCTACATAATTCCAATGGCCTTAAATTACAGTGCTATTATAGTGGTATATACTGTATTTACTAATGTGGTATATATATGGTATAAATGTACTAATGTTATATAAGGTTGTCTTTGTTGCTATGGGAAAACCCTGCTTGGCTTCGACTTCCCGTAACAGCAGCTAATAAATCTTTAGCAGTGAGTGTCTGAGAGGCTTGCATGCAGTTTTACATTATTCAGAGTGTATTATCCACACATTCACATCAGAGCTGTAATCCTAGCCTCTAGCGTTTCCTTCATTCGTTGTAATTATATGTTTGTCAGGTGAGAATATATCCTGGTGCTAACAAAGCTAGCTTGAAGTGAGCAACTGACACTCCACATCCTCCTCTCGCTCTTTAACAGCTAACAAGATGTTGCTCAATAAACCTTTCTCAGTAGTTTTTTCTCCTATTAGGTCACCTCCCAAATGGCACCCTATTTCCTATGTAGAGCACTACTTCTGACCAGGAACTATAAGGCTTTGGTCAAAAGTAGTGCATTATGTAGATAGGGAGTAGCGTGCAATTTGGAGTGTAGGCTTATTGTCCCTTTCTCTCCTCAACTGACTTTCTCCTAAGCAATGATATGTGGTTCAGGATCTTGCCCCTTCCACCAAACCTAATAAAGCCATTTTTTTTTTACATGGAAAATGTACAAAATAAAACAAGAAAATCAACTTCTACTTCAGGTGGCGGTAGCCCACTTCCAAAGATAAGTTGACACAATTTTTCTCTCTGAACAGTGTATTTATTGTATTGATATTGGGAGACAATACTTGTAGAAAGTATAAAGATCCATCATATTGTACAGTATATAGACCGTCGGTCATATTAGTTGGTTCATGTTGTTTTAACTTTAAACCCATGTGTGAGTTACTAATATTGTATGTGTTGATAATGTAGCTTTCACCTCCATTTTTAGTTAGAAACCCTGTTTTGACCAAGACATATTGAATGTATACAAGACATTAACAATAAATTATCAGAACAACACAATGATTAGGAGGAACAAACAGTGGTCTTTAGTTGTGACTGAGCTCAATCAAATCCTGTTTCTCCCTCCAGGCAAAGTGACTATGACTGACTTCTCTGCCTCCCAGGTGTGAAATAGCATAATAAAAGGAGTCTGTGAGGAACATGTGTAAGTTGCTGCTTTGTGCGCAGCAGACTACTCTGCTCAGATACAGACAGACTTCTCTCTCTGCTCTCTCTAGTTTAGTACACTGTGTCTATGTGAGACCTGCTTCTCGTTGAATTCCTCTTGCTGGCAACACTCACGATTGTCAATTTCATGGTTGATTAATTGTCATTACTGGGTGAGAGACAAAAAAGGAGAAATGCATTTATGGATAAAAATGGGGAGGAGCGAGAAGAGTGATGTTTAGAAAGAGAAACATTAATTCAAAGGTGTTCCTTGGGTTGTTGGCGTTGCCCTTATTCTAGTCAGTGAGTCTATTTGTTACAGTATATATTTTTTTGATATTGTGGAAATTGTGAGTGAGATGAAGTTGATTAAAGTCATCATTTTCTACTTAGCAATAAAGTTAGTAAGGGCTGGGCAGCAAACCATATTTTATATTTTTACTTAAGTTTGCTAAATGTAAAATTTGGTTTGTTAAATTTAACAAAAATATAATAACTGAGTAATGAAACTTGAAAAATTATGTCAATCATCCTTTCTTACCACCAAAAAATTTTTTGGTACCCTTCCACAGATCTGTGCCTCGACACAATCCTGTCTCAGAGCTCGACAGACAATTCCTTCAAACTCACGGCTTGGTTTTTGCTCTGACATGCACTGTCAACTGTGGGACCTTATATAAACAATGTGTGTGCCTTTACAAATCATGTCCAATCAATTTAATTGTGAACAGGTCAGGGTTCCATAGCCGCAGCAGAACAGTTGAAACTGGAGCAGCAGCACGACCAGGTCGACTGTTGTATTCTGCTGCTTTAAATGGGCAGGTCAAGACAAGGGGCGCTATTTAACTGTGTAAATAGTGCCCCTTGTCTTGACCTGCCCATGTAAAGCAGTAGAACTGTTATAATCTCCACCCGGCACAGCCAGAAGAGGACTGGCCACCCCTCCGAGCCTGGTTCCTCGCAAGGTTTCTTCCTAGGTTCCTGCATTTCTAGGGAGTTTTTCCTAGACACTGTGCTTCTACATCTGCATTGCTTGCTGTTTGGAGTTTTAGTCTGGGTTTCTGTATAGCACTTTGTGACATCGGCTGATGTAAAAAGGGCTTTATAAATACATTTGATTGATTGATTGATTGATTGATTGATTGATTAAACAGTATGTCAGATGTCAGAAAGAGAGCACAGACCTATCTCCACATGGTAAGCCCGGTACTGGTCATAGTGGAAGTCACTGCACTCACAGAACTGCCCATAGTACGCATGCAGGGTGGGATTTCTGTGGCTTTTATGGAACACACACTTTCTTGAAACACACACGCCTTGCCCACTGCACTCTTCTGAGGTGTTGTCATGGCGACAAAGGTGTCTCCCATGATTCTTCATGCTCGGCTTTACTTTCTCACACAACGCTCTGACATGCCACACAACTTTCCTATCCCTCTGACATGGACAGTCAGATATGGTCTTCAGCATAGTCTCCACCTCCTCACTGTAGCCCTGGGGCTTGATGACCACCCGGGACTATCCCGTACTGGTGCCAGACCCACATTGAGGGGCAGTGATGATTACGTAAAAATTCACATCAAGCATCCAGGCTCCCCTCTGTTGAGTCCAGTTTTCCTGAGATCGGCTGTCCCCCCATCAGCTCAATGAACAGACTTATATTGGCCGTGAGGCCCAGGAGGTCGTGGTAAGTGAAAGGAAGAACTACCCTACGCCTTGACCTCTTTCTCCCCTCTCTCTCCAGATTACATCCTGCAACTAGTGGTCTGGCCGACCTACAACCTGGTCGCTCGACCGCATCCCCTCCTCCAGACCATCTCTGGACCTTCTCCCATTCCTCACTTTCCTCATCAACTCATCGATGACCACTGGCTGCATCCCCTCTGACTTCAAAATGGCCCAAGTTGCTCCCCTCCTCAATAAACCAACACTCAACTTATCTGACGTCAAAAACTACAGACCTGTATCCCTTCTTTCTTTTCTTTCCAAAACACTTGAGTGTGCTGTCTCTGATTAACTTTCTCGTTATCTCTCACAGAATGATCTTCTTGACCCTAACCAGTCAAGACGGGTAACTCAACCGAGACTGCTCTTCTCTGTTTCACGGGGGCTCTCTGCAATGACAAAGCTGACTCTCTCTCTCCTCTTTTCTCATCCTCCTAGATCTATCCACAGCATTCGACATCGTAAACAATCAGATCCTCCTCTCAGGGCTGGGCATCTTAGGCCCTGCATATTCTTGGATTGCATCCTACCAGGCAGACCGATCCTACCAGGTGACTTGGAGAGGATCGGTGTCTGCACCACATACTCTCACCATGTACTCTCACAAGTCTAGGTCCAAAAGGCTTCTTAACAGCTTCTACCCCAAGTCATAAGACTCCTGAAAAGCTAACCAAATGGCTACTCGGACTATTTGCATTGACCCCCTTCCCTTTTTACACTGCTTCTACTCTCTTTTTATGATCTATACATCGTCACTTTACCTCTACCTACATGTACATATTACCTCAGTTACCTTGACTAACCTGTGCCCCCACATGTTGACTCTGTACTGGAACCCCCTGTATATAGCCTTGTTACTGTTATTTTATTGTTGCCTTTTAAAACCTCTTAGAGATCTCTTCACACGCCAATCCCTTCAGCCGGGATCTATTTGACAACATCCAGTGAAATTGTAGTGTGCCAAATTCAAACTACAGGAATATAAATATTCAACATTCACAAAAATATAAGTGTAATACATCAAAATAAAGCTTAACTTCTTGTTAATCCAGCTGCTGTGTTAGATTTCAAAAAGGCTTTACGGCGAAAGCATACCATGCGATTATCTGAGGACAGCGCCAGGAACACAAAACCATACAAACATTTTCCAGCCAAGTAGAGGAGTAACAAAAGTCAGAAATAGCTATAAAATTAATCAATTACCTTTACCTTTGATTACAATTACCTTTGATGATCTTCATATGTTCTTCAAGATCAACCTCAAAAAATGTAACTGCTCTTCCTCCTGTGGAAGGACTTCTCGCTCAGACCTATCCATCACAGCTGATAGTTTCACAGTGTCACCCTCCCAGAGTGCAAAGAACCTTGGCGTGACCCTGGACAACACCCTGTCATTCTCTGCAAACATCAAAGCAGTGACCTACGGAACAGCAAGAGGAACTGTCCCTCCCTACCTTCCGGTTACGCTCAAACCCTACATCCCAACCCGAGCACTACATTCTGCCACCTCAGGTCTCTTGGCCCTCCCACCCCTATGGGAGGGCAGCTCCCGCTCAGCCCAGTCCAAGCTCTTCTCTGTCCTGGCACCCCGATGTTGGAACCAGCTTCCCCAAGAAGCTAGAGCAGCAGAGTCCCTGCCCAACTTCCGAAAATATCTGAAACCATACATCTTCAAACAGTATCTTAAATAATCCTCCTCCTCACCTTGACCCCCCCTTCTATCGCTGACTCTACTGATAGCTACGTTATTGAGGCTGTGATATGTGGTTGTCCTACCTAGCTATCTTAAGATGAATGCTGTAAGTCGCTCTGTATAAGAACGTCTGCTAAATGACTAAAATGTCAATGTGAAATGGAAGGGAGCAGGGCCAGGGCTCAGTCCTTTTGCATGGGTTCTGGAGCATCCCCTCTGTGGTACTATTTTGTGTCTTGTCCACAAATGCTCCAAAGCCTTCAGGGAAATAATGCAAAATACTGTTTAGCAGTAATGATTACACAAATCTGGGCCAATCAGTACGGCCAGGCAGGTAGCCAGGCAAGCAAGCAGGCAGGCACGCACACACACACATACCCATTTTGAAGTCGCTGGTGGTGTTCCTCATCTCCTCCATCAGGTGTGTCCTCAGCCTCTTGACATTGGGTAGGTCATCCTCCATGAAGAAGCAGAGGTCCATGGTGGTACAGGTCTATGGGGTAGTCCCCCACGTGCTTGAACGTCAACTCAAAAGTCTGTACTAAGAGGTAACCACTCACCTTTGCTGACATATTGGGGGGGATACCTAGTCAGTTGTACAGCTGTTTTCCTTCAACTGAAATATGTCTTCCGCCTTTAACCCAACCCCCCTTAATTGACATCCACGTCTTCAGCGCCTGGGGAACAGTGCTTTGCTCAGGCGCAGAACGACAGATTTTTACCTCAAGGGATTCAATCCAGCAACCTTTCAGTTACTGGCCCAGTGCTCTAACCACTAGGCTACCTGCAGCCCCACAGTGCCAGTCAAAGGTTTGGAGACATTCAAGGGTTTTTCTTTATTTTTACTATTTTCTACCATCGTGGAATTATTCTAATCAAAAGGAGATACTTTTAGATTTCTTCAAAACAATCCAACTTTATTATTTAATTACTGTAGTAAGGAGCTTGTCAACGAGCCTCCTGTAGGTAATTCGTTGAGAGCCCCAGCAAGCGGATATGAGCCACAGCATGTTGTAGCAAAATCCATGACAAACAACAGATGTATGGAATGGGTCACAAGGTTGCTAATAATTCACTGCGAACAGTATATGCTGTAAATGCTGTTCTCATTGTGTAGAGACCAGGGTCTGGCCCTTGAGCCATCTCCCCCTGGTACCCCAGTACAGAAACATTAATGCATGCTATGGAATGCAGTCTTGTTAGGCTTATCACCCAAAAACAACGTAAATCGTCTGTCAGTGTTAAATCTCCCAAAGGTCCACTTTCAGTCCACACAGACACAATAGAGTTATAAGAACACTCTATTCTGTTGCATTAAACAACCATTTGATGCAATTACAGTATTGCATAATCTTGTAATTTTCGCAACCATACTACATTGTAGAATAATAGTGAAGATATCAAAACTATGAAATAACACATATGGAATCATGTAGTAACCAAGAAAGTGTTAAACAAATTCAAATATATTTTATATTTTATATTGTTCAAAGTAGCCACCCTTTGCCTTGATGACAGCTTTGCATACTATTGGCATTATTGGCAAAAGTTTCAGTCTTCCAGAGATTTGAGACTGGGACTGAGGTTCACCTTCCAGCAGGACAATGACTCTAAGCTTACTGCTAAAGCAACACTCGAGTGGTTTAAGGGGAAACATTTAAATGTCTTGGAATGGCCTAGTCAAAGCCCAGACCTCAATCCAATTGAGAATCTGTGGTATGACTTAAAGATTGCTGTACACCAGCGGAACCCATCCAACTTGAAGGAGCTGGAGCAGTTTTGCCTTGAATAATGGGCAAAACTCCCAGCGGCTAGATGTGCCAAACTTATAGAGACATACCCCAAGAGACTTGCAGCCATAATTGCTGCAAAAGGTGTCTCTACAAAGTATTGACATTGGGGGGGGGGGGGTGTAGCCGCTGTATATATGTCACTCCCTTCGGTTTCTTCCCCAGTCGTCATTGTTCCTGTTTCTGTTCCTGTGTCATGTCTAAGCGTTGCTCGTGTTTCTTATTTTGCATTATATTTTGTTTATTTATCAAAACACTCACTCCCTGAACTGCTTCCTGACACTCAGCGCACATCATTTTTTTGTGTGTTGGGGGTGATGTCGGGTGTTGGAGTCAAAGCTACCTGGGAAGCCTCAGCCGGTTTGTAGGCTCCCATGCCGAAGCTGGGTGAACATGTTCCCGTGCCTCAGCCGAGGCAACCAGGGAGGTCTCAGCCGGCTCATCAGGTTCACTCCTCTGCCAGTTAGTCAGGTTTCTGCGCCTCTACGGAGGCGAACTGTCCGCTCCGGGGCACTGTTACATATGCTCTCTCTCCAGCGCTCTAAGTCGTCATCCTCCCGTGCCTCAGCCAGATCGACAGGCTCCTGCGCCTTACCGGAGGTGACGGTCTGCTCCTGATCCCTGGGATTGTCATCTTGGTCGGCATCCTGCGACTGGAGCAGCGCGTCGGGCGGGGGTACTGTCACGTGTGCTCCCTCTCTGGCCTCTAGGTCACCAGGCTGCTCGTTAGGGCGCACACATGTCACCAGCGTTAGGCGCATAATGACACTCACCTGGACTCCATCACCTCCTTGATTACCTGCCCTATATATGTGTTGATGGGATTTATATGAATGACTAGAATAATCCACCCTGAAACCGTATAATCGTATGAGTATGAAATTGATTAGAATTATGTATGACCATAGTCTGTACAATATGTCTATAAACCGTGCCTCGTGATACATCAGAGAGAGTGTATTTTGTTACAAAATACAGCACTGAAGCAGAGAACATGAAAATAATCATTAAAAATAATTGGGGAATCATCCAAAGTGATACGCTACTACGCCAAGTCTTTCCTGAGCCACCAGTAATAAGATTTAAGAGATGTCCTACCCTAAATGACAAATTAGTCCATTGTTAAACCTGGCTTGACCACAAACCCAAGGGCTCCTTTAAATGTAACCATTGCAACCATTGCAGTAATATTGCACAGAATAAGTATTTTGTTGACACAGCTTCCAAAATGGAGTATTACGTCAAGCATTTCATTAACTGTAAAACCACTCATGTCATCTATAGATTGGAAAGTCCACAGTGCAAGGTGTTCTACATTGGACGGACAAAGAGACGCCTTCAAGACCGCTTAGCGAACACAAGTACGCCATAAGGATAGGCAATGAAGACTACCCCATGGCAAGGCACTACAAGTCCCTACACCATGGCAACCCTGCCTCCCTACAAGCTATGGGTAATTGATCATATTCCGGCCTCTATTAGAAAAGGGGATTGTCTTAAACAGTTAAACCAAAGGGAAAGTTTTGGGATTTACAAACTACAGGCCACTAAATACCCTGGTTTAAATGAAGATACGGATTTCTCACCCTTCCTGTAAGGTTGTGATGGGTCCATTTGCAGTCATCCAGTGAACATTTAGCTTAATTTGCCCTCAGCTATGGTTAGACTGTTGTTGTTCATGTTTTGCTGTGTTCTAGTGTACTATGGAACATAATTGCTTTCTTATTCTTGACACTTCTCCCAGTCATATTTAACGTTAGAACTACCTTTTAGTCTTCTGATACTTCTAGCTTGGAGTTGTATTTTTAAGATAACTTAGCTACAGTATTTCACCTTTTAATGTGTATAGTATTTTTTGTACTCCCTGAGGAAGGCCATGCAGCCGAAACGCGTCGGTTTAAAAAAAACATGGTTTCTATTGAACATACCATACTAATAAAGGCATTTTAATTAATTATATGAAGAGTGCCTTGGTCCTCCTTTCTTTTTGATGTCTATAAACCTTATTTGAATAACAGACATCTGAGCAAGATTCAGTGCCGACCTTAGCTGGGGCCACTAACAGTACTTCCCAGTCTCCCTATCTTGAGGGAGGAGGGGGAGTAAGTCTCACAGAATCCCCTAATCTTTGTCGGCTGGGTAGCAGGACATTGTGTGTGTATGTTAGTGTGAATATGTGTGCGTATGTTTGTGTGAATGGGTGTGCGTGAGAAGCCAGTATAAAATGAATTGTTTTGAACAATAGAGCAGCGCGCTCTCGGAAATACATTTTCTGACTATCGTAGCTAGGCCTCCGTCTGATTCATTTCAACCAGTTTCTCACAAATTCTGGGTTTCAGGCTGAGTAGTTAATTGAATTGGGTTTATGAACATTGAGAACATAATTCTCGTGACATTATGTCACTCCCTTTGGTTTCATCCCCACTCGTTATTGTTCCTGTTTCTGTTCCTGTGTCATGTCTGTGCGTTGCTTGTGTTTCTTATGTTGTATTATGTTGTGTTTATTTTGTAAAACACTCACTCCCTGAACTTGCTCTCAGTGCACATCGTTACACACGTGGTCACCAAAATAATTATTATATAATATTAGCCTTACGTAGTTGTTTTTTAAATTAATACTAATGCTGTTTTCTATGCTTGTTTTCACTTAAAACTTTGGGATACTGATGTACACAAAAAGGCCCTTTTTTCGTGTAGGAGTAGGCCTACACGATTTTCTTCATAACGCATTTAATATTTTGTGGACCCGACATTACACAATTTTCTTCATAATGAATTTAGTACAAGGCCCCAATTTTTTTGTGTCCATTACACCATTTATTTCATAATGCATTTTATTCAAGGTTATGTCAAATTTTATGAGGGTTGCCAGATTGGAGAAAAAAGTACAGAATTTTTGTTTTTGGTGTCGATGAAGGTATTTGATTGGGTAATGGGGATACATTTTATGATGGGAAATTATTATACACACCATAATACACACACACACACCATAGGCGGCAATCCCAGGGGGACGGGGGACACACGACCCCCCCATCCTGGGAAAAATATGACTTGTCCCCCCCAATACATCACTGTAAACATAACTATGTAATTTAAATCATATTCATAATACGCAATGAAAGCAGTTGTGCTGATTATAGACACTTAACAGCGCATTTTTAAGTTTCAAAAGATTGCGTCCCCCCGTCCCCTCACAATGGTTTGATCCACTGCCTCCCACCCTCCCCAGCCATCAGCAGTAGCACACTGCTATGCTTTATCTTGGCCAGGTCGCAGTTGCAAATGAGAACTTGTTCTCAACTAGCCTACCTGGTTAAATAAAGGTGAAATAAAAATAATAAAAAATAAAAACATGATGCAGGTACTGTGCATGTGTGGGAATCTGACAGAGTCTATCGTTGATGGCTGACCTCCAGTAAGTAGTTCAAACAAAGGATATGTTAGACATTTCTTTACTTCTACCACTCAATACAAGAAAACACATTTATAACCGACACCAGTCTCCTCCTACATTTATGACCGAAGCCCATTTCCTACTGTAAATAACCTGTGTGTGTGTGTGTGTGTAGTCAGCCAGACAGGTAGCAAAATGGCAGAAAAAATAAAAAAGACGGACATCAGAGCTGTCACGTTCTGACCCTTGTTATTGTGTTAATTGTTTGTTTTAGTTGGTCAGGATGTGAGTTGGGTGGGCATTCTATGTTTTGTGTAGGTTGTTTTTCTGTGTTTGGCCTAGTATGGTTCTCAATCAGAGGCAGGTGTCGTTAGTTGTCTCTGATTGAGAATCATACTTAGGTAGCCTGGGTTTCACTGTTGTTTTGTGGGTGATTGTTTCCGTGTCTGTGTTTGTTTCACCACACAGGACTGTTTCGGTTTTAACATTTATTGTTTTGTAGTGTTCTCGGTTATCGTCTATATTAAAGCTGTTTAACACTAACCACGTTGCATTTTGGTCCTCCTCTCCTTCAGTGGAAGAAAACCGTTACAAGAGCATTTGTCAGTACACCAAAACGCAAAGTAAGAACACCTAATAGCCTAATATCTCAAAGACTAGTTGATAAAATGTTCATAGGAAATAAGTGAAATGCTAATGTAAAACTGTCATAATGACGTCATTAGGCAGAGCAGGCAACAGCTGGCACACAGACAGCGGAGCTGGGGACAGATAGGCAGGGACAGACTGAAAGGGACAGGGAGTCTCAGGTAAGTTTGTTGAGTCTTTGTTTGGCAACATTGTGAAAGGTTCTCTCTTTTTTAGACTTGTAAAATAGGGACATAATTTGAAAAGGCCATGGATACCCCCCACTCTCAACTTAAACTGGTGACTGAACTAAGATTTGTTTAAGGCAATGGTATTAGTGTTGTGATTAATTGTGTAGTTTTGGGTACCGGTAGTTAAGAGTATGGCAAAAACCTTGTTTATTTTCTAGGAGACAGACTGTGTGTCAGTGAGGGTGGTGAACGGGAAAGAGCCAAGGAGAGAGACTTCAGAGGACATTGTCACAGCTACGGCAGGACCAGATGTCAACTTTGTTGCCAGCAGCACCAATTATAGGGGACAGTGGCACAGCATTGTGGCACAGTGGCACAGCCTTTAGAGGCCACACGGATGACAGTGGGAATTTATACCAGCTTTTGAAACTTAGGGCAGAAGAGGATGATCCCATTTTACTGACATGGTTAACAGGGATGTACACAGGCCCCAAAGCACAGAAGGAAATTCTGAACATCATGGCCAATACAGTCATTCGAGGCATTGCAGCTGAGATTTTGTCTCTTCCGATTGTACAATTTTCAGTAATTGTTGATGGTACTCAATATGTCTCTGGTGCTGAACAGGAGAGTGTCTGCCTGCGTTATGTTGACCATGACCTTGTCCCTCAATAGGAGTTTATTGGACTATACAGGGTGTCAGAGGCAACAGGCGAGTGCTTTTCCATAGTGGCAACTAAATGTGTTGTTGAGGCTTAATTTGCCAATGTCTGGCTTCGTGGGCAGGGTTACGATGGTGCCTCAAAAATGGCAGGAAAATACACAGGTGCACGGGCAATTGTAAGGAGGCAGCAGCCATTAGCCCTCTATGTGCATTGTGGAGCATACTGTGTAAATCTGATTACACAGGCTGGCTGCTCAGCCTCCACTGATCCAGGATCCCTTTCTTGGGTCCATAAGTTAGGTGTCCTCTATGGCCAGTGAGGAAATTTTAAGAGCATGTTTGAACCAATTGCCACGTCCAAAGATACACATCTAGCCACCCTGAAACCCCTATGTTCAACAAGGTGGACTGTGCGGAATACTGCTTTTAGAGCTGTGGTAGGGCAGTATGAGCGGGTACTAAGCAGCCTGCGTTGTCTTGGCCATGTGCTTAGGGTTGTTGTCCTGTTGGAAGGTGAACCTTCACCCCAGTCTGAGGTCCTGAGCTCTCTGGAGCAGGTTTTCATCAAGGATCTCTCTGTACCTTGTTCCGTTCATGCATCCTGACTAGACTCCCAGTTCCCTGCCGGTGAAAAACATACCCACAGCATGATGCTGTCACCACCATGCTTTACCGTAGGGATGGTGTCAGGTTTCCTCCAGACATGACACTTGGGATTCAGGCCAAAGAGTTCAATTTTGGTTTCATCAGACCAGAGAATCTTGTTTCTCATGGTCTAAGAATCTTTAGGTGCCTTTTGGCAAACTCCAAGCGGGCTGTCATGAGGAGTGGCTTCCGTCTTGCCACTCTACCATAAAGGCCTGGTTGGTGGAGTGCTGCAGAGATTGTTGTCCTTCTGGAAGGTTCCCAAATCTCCACAGAGTAAGTCTAGAGCTCTGTCAGAGTGACCATCGGGTTCTTGGTCACCCCCCTGACCAAGGGCCTACTCCCCCGATTGCTCAGTTTGGCCCGGGCGGCCAGCTCTGGGAAGTCTTGGTGGTTCCAAACACCTTCCATTTCAGAACGATGGAGGCCAAGGTGTCCTTGGGGACCTTCAATGCTGCAGAAATGTTTTGGTACCCTTCCTCAGATCTGTGCCTTGACACAATCCTTTCTCTGAGCTCTATGGAAAATTCCTTCGACATGGCTTGGTTTTTGCTCTGACATACACTATCAACTGCTGGACCTTAAATAGACAGGTGTGTGTCTTTCCAAATCCTGTCCAATCAAGTGAATTTACCACAGGTGGACTCCAATCAAGTTGTAGAAACATCTCAAGGATGATCAATGTGTCAAGACTTCTAAAAGTAGTGGGTGGAGGAGTCAGGCACAGAGAGCAGGGTAGTTAGATACGTGGATATATTTATTCCCAAAGCAACAGAGTGTCGGTCAACGCCACACACACACGGGTGCTAAAAGACCCAGTCCAAAACAAACAGCACAAAACGGTTCGGAAAATAAAATCCACAAAAATCACACACACCAATAACAGAAAAACAAGCCCGCACAAAAGCCGCCGGGCCTACCGGGTTTAAATAGCCCAAAACCTAAACAAGAAACAGGTGCAACTAATCAGACAACACTAAATGAAACATAAAAGCGGATCGGTGGCAGCTAGTAGGCCGGCAACGACGACCGCCGAGCGCCGCCCGAACAGGAAGAGTCACCATCTTCGGCAGGATTCGCGACACAATGGAAACAGGATGAACCTGAGCTCAATTTCGAGTCTCATAGCAAAGGGTCTGAATACTTATGTAAATAAGTAATTTATTTTCATGATTTTACCAAACATTTTAAAAGCCTGTTTTCACTTTGTCATTATGGGGTATTGTGTGTAGATTGCTGAGGATTTTTATTTATTTAATCCTTTTTAGAATAAAGCTGTAATGTAACAAAATGTGGAAGAAATCAAGGGGTCTGAATACTTTCCGAAGGCACTGTTAGCTTCAGTAACAAAATAACACCATGGTTGTAATAACACTTGGTTGGTTGTAATAACACTACTACACTGTTGGAGCAAGGAACACAAGCATTTCGCGACACCCGCAATAATATCTGAAATGTGTGTATGTGACCAATAAAATGTGATTTGATTTGTTTTTTTAAACAGGTAGTTTGTAAATGTGTAGAATGTGTTTGTTTTGGGTCCACATTGGCAAGTTAACTTATTAAAATTAGTCAGTCACAGAGGCTTTTCTTCTGAATAACTGGTCAGGGCATAACACATCAGTTTCAGGAAATTTTTATGTAAGGCTTGGTTACACCTGTAGTGACTACATCTATCCATCATGCCCATTGTTGCTTATCCATTGTTCACTAGATATATCAGTGTAATTACACCCAACACAATGTTGAAAAACAGAATGCTTCCCACCACTAGATCACAAAACTAGAGGTGAGCTAGACGGGATCCCAATGCTGCCACCAGTGTAGCGGAAGAAAGTGAAAGCTACAACAGGGACTCTAACCAGGGCTCATACGTGGCAAAGTGAGCTCTCACTGCCATTGCCATGAAAGTCTAGTAGGCCATGAAAGCCTAGTAGGGCTCTGGGCAGAGGCAGTAGGCCTAATATACCTTGTTACAATAGCCTGATTGACGCGACCGTAATAATAATCATGAAACGGCCTTGGAAGTGCCATAAGTGTAAGCCAACATAACTCATTATTTTGCATTAACCTGTTTAACTGCATTGATATGGATTAATTGATCATAGTCCAGACTAGTTATAGTTGCAAATACCATGCAGTAGCACCGGCGGAATTTAAACCAAACAGATTTTATTGGCAGGTCCTCTGATTCCCCACATTTGTTGATTAATGAATTCCCCATCATGAAAATGTATCCCCAGTCCCCAATCAAATACCTTCATCGATATCAGAAATGAAAATAAGAAAAATGTAGATTTTTACTCCAATCTGGCAACCCTCATAAAATCTGACAAAAACAAGCATAGAAAAGAGCATCAAAAAGGTTGAAAAAAACATGAGGCTCCTCTTACAAGTATTTCTGTAACAACTTGGTTGATTATCAATATTGGGTTGTTAACGTGTTTTTTTTATATATATAAATCAATGTGGGAGATAAAAAAAGGCAGTGTAGAACACCATTGCCCGAAATGCATTGCTCCAATAACTTTCAAAATATTGTTCTGAAGTTTGCTCCCCCAAAATGTATTTTCCTATGAATGAAGTAGCACAAAAAATGTGTGTATGTATGTTTTCCTATGAATTAAGTCACACATTATATATATTTTTTTCACACAAATGCGCACAAAAACGCAAGAAATCTGCTGAAATACTTTTGCAAATATTTACATAAATTGAGTGTGAGATTGTGTTGGCATTGTATATTCCCATGGCCCCCATAGCCACAGGAAATAGGGGTGGTCAGGGTGCTGCAGCAATCACCCAAAAGAGATAGTAGACACTATTAAAACATATGCATGGAGAAAAGCACCAGGAATGTACGTCTTTCCCATAAATAGAATTCTAACATTTTGGGACAAAGTAGCACTCATATTTACAGAAATGACAACCCACATGTCACTGAATTCAGTGCCCTCTAGTTTCATTTATCAAATGGTTACTTGAGTTATATTAAAAACAGGAAAATCTGGAGTGCCATGCTGATTACAGACCCATAAGTTTAATAATTTGTGACAAAATAATAACAAGTCTCTTTAGAAATAGAATGGCAAAAGTCTTACCAGACTTGATACATATCAATGAACAGGGTTTATTAAAAATAGACACTTACAAATACAAGAACATGTTTCAGTTTAATACGATATGCTAAATAACTAGATATAGATCTTTCAATAATGACCGTTGATGCCAAAATTATTTCTTGAATGACCTTTTCTTGTCAGAAGGTGGGTGTAGCTGGTGCATGAAATCAGGCGCAGGAGAGCAGAATGAGTGAGCAATGTACTTTCTCAAAATAAAGGCACAAGGTAACAATACACCTCACCAACAAAAAACGGTAATCAATTACGCACGGGTGAAAACGGTACCCGTCGAAAACCAGCCAATAACGTACCAAAAGAAACAATCACGCACAAAAACATGGGGGAAACAGAGGGTTAAATAAATGAACATGTAATTGGGGAATGAAACCAGGTGTGTAGAAAACAAAGAAAAAACAAATGGAAAATAAAAGGTGGATCAGCGATGGCTAGAGACCGGTGACATCGACGGCCGAACGCCGCCCGAACAAGGAGAGGGTTCGACTTCGGCGGAAGTCATGACATTTCTATTTAAAACTTTGGAAGCTTCCAACTTTCCAGCTAAAATAATACATTTAGTAAAAATGCTATAAAAATGTTATGATGTTAAAATGCTATATAAATGTTATAATATATTATTTGATGAAACTGCTTTAGAAAGTGGCACAGGACAGGAATGTCATCTCTCCCCCCTCCTGTTTGCACTGGCAATTGAACCGCTTGCAGAAAGAATTAGACAGGACCCAAATGTAACAGGTATCAGTAAACATTCATATAAACTAAACTTATTTGCAGATTAATTTTGATTTTTAACCTTTATTTAACTAGGCAAGTCATTTAAGAACAAATTCTTATTTATAATGACAGCCTACCGGGGAACAATGGGTTAACTGCCTTGCTCAGGGGCAGAAAGCCAGATTTTTACCTTGTCAGCTCAGGGATTCAATCCAGCAACCTTTTGGTTACTAACCCAATGCTCTAACAACTAGGCTACCTGCTGCCCCAAAATCTCCTGATATACCTGAACAATATTGAAAACTCACTGCCCCTCTTGCTAAAAATATTTTCAGAATACTGTAAAGTCTCAGGATATAAGGGCCTCACGAATGGCGCAGTGGTCTAAGGCACTGCATCGCAGTGCTAGCTGTGCCACTACGGACTCTGGGTTTGAGTCCAGGCTCTGTCGCAGCCGTCCGCGACCGGGAGACCGGGGAGGTGGACAATTGGCCTAGCGTCATCTGGGTTAGGGGAGGGTTTGGCCGACATTGTCCCATCGCACACTAGTGACTCCTGTGGTGGGCCGGGTGCATTGCATGCTGACACGGTAGCCAGGTGTACGGTGTTTCCTCCAACACATTGGTGCGGCTGGCTTCCGGGTTAAGTGGGCATTGTGTCAAGAAGCAGTGTGACTTGGTTGGGTTGTGTTACAGAGGACGCACGGCTCTTGACCTTCACCTCTCCCTAGTCTGTACTGGAGTTGCAGCAATGAGAAGACTGTAACTACCAATTGAGGAGAAAAAGGGATAAAAAAATCTCAGGATATAGAATTTACTGGAAAAAAATAAATATTGGGCAACAGGAAAAAGAAAAGTAATAACTCATGATCTACAGCAGTTCTTTAAGTGGACCACAAAAAATATCAAGTACTTAGGATGCTTAATAAGTGACAACAAACAACAAATATGTAAAGATAACTTTACTCAACAATATGAAACAGATCTAATTAAATGGAACAATCTTCCCAAGGCACTGGGAGCTTGGCTCCCAAAGTTTTTATATTCATTCTCGGTAATACCAATTACCACACTAGAGCAATCTTGAGCAATCTTGAAATAATTATATTTGAGAACAGTCTAGGAGAGATGATTGTGGCTGAGACAGGTCAATGGGTTTGTAAAGGAGAGACTAAATTTGTCCCAAATGGCTCCCTATTTCTATTTCTTACATACCATTTGGGACACAAATTTAGTCTCTCCTTTGCAAACCCATTGACCTGTCTCAGCCACAATCATCTATCCTAGACTGTTCTCACTGTAAACCACAGGGCAGTGCTAAAGAGGGATCTATTTGTGATCACATGACACAGAATTTTTACAGTAAATTTCTCATAAACATTTGTATAAACCCAGGTGGCTGCTGAAGACATTGCTGAGAATGTGATATTAATCACTATGTTCTACCCTCCCTCTGTGACATGATGCAAACATCTAGCTAGCACAGAACTCTGTGACATGCAAAGTTTTTACAGTCAAGAGGAGGTTTATTTCTAGATAATTCCATATGCTTCCTCCGACTCTCCCTCTCTCTCTCATCTGTGTCTGATGGGCAATATGGGCTGCAGCATTAGCCCATCCCAGAAGCAGCTGAAAGCAGGACGGATCTTTGCACAAAAAAGCTGTGAAGGGAAAGGGAGAGAGGGGGTGGGGGTGGGGTAGGAATTAGCAAAACACTCCTTTACCTTGAGTGGGGAAGGAAAATGTTGCATCTCATTGCAACAATGTATTTCATATGGAATATTGTCACTGTGTCTGTCTGCCTGGTAAATGAATGTGTCTACACTACTGCTCCAGCAGTACATTTCCACACTAAATTCATATTATCAGGTCATATTAAATGTTCCATGTATATTGTCTGGCTGCAGGGAATTTACATCAAATGAGCCAAAAGTGTATACAATTCAATTTTAGTACAATACATTCACACATTTCACAGTCTTACTATTGGCCTCCATCAATAATTAATGGAGTAGAAGTGGAATATAATATTAATCTAGTTCAGTAATGTTTTTACTAGGTCCACTGGAGTAAACTAACAGTGAGCTCATCGTCGCCACAGGTGATTGGTGCCACTCAAACTGTCCAATCACAAACCGTCTGTTTGACAATGCAAATTTTGGCTTGGTCAGCTGAGCTATAATCTTTTTGGACATATTTTTCGCAACAGCTATGATATCCTTTCAAGTTCTGATGTTGGAGAGCAAAATATTGATCCAACACACAATTTACAATGACAACCGAGAGAAATGTGTAGCTATGTTCTAAATACTGCATAGTGTTTGTGGATTGCTGAGCTAAAGCTAGCAACTAATAATGCGGACAGTTTCCTATGGCTAACGTTAGCTGGGATATTCGACTCATGTCGACCAGAGTTGTCATCGTCCTCCCTGGTGGTTTCTCTGGTAAGTAAATTTTCTAGTGTGGGGTTTGTCTCTCTTAGACTATCTATACTAGAATAAATATTGTAATGTACATTTGACAATTTTTTTTTATGTAACTAGCCAAAGAAAAGGAAGAAATTGGCTAATGTTAGCAAGCTAACGACGTTGGCTATCGACGCCCATGTCTTAATTCACAACTCTCGTTTTTAAAAACGCTGGTGTAAAAGTAACTTGGATATCAAATGCCCTTCCCCACAATCTAGCCTGCTAGATACGCACATTTCTTATTCATCTATACATTTGTAAAGTTATTTAACTTAGCTGTTAACATTAACTGTTCTCGTTCTTGAAAAAAAAAAACGAACGTTAGCTAACTAAGTTAGCTCCGCAACATCTGCCTGGACTGTGTGACCAAACATTCGCTAAGGTCAATAATTGAAAAGCTGTTATTAAATGTAGATTTTTTTTTTATCGTGGGCGTAACGTTAACTCGACAAGTTGGCTAGCTAACTTACCTAGCCAGTCAACTAGCTAACGGTGCTAGTTACCTACTTTTTTTATAACTGCAAATTAGCCAAATTATTCGACATTCATAACCAAGTCAAGTGACCACCAAGCAAATCTCGCTAACGTACGATATTGTTGTACCATTTTGTGTCTCAACACTGCATTCTCTACCAGAAAGTTGGTTGGCCCTCTTTGATATCACGTAGGTTGATGGATACTTCTGTGTATATATAGTTTAGTAATGTATGTGGACACGCCTTCAAATTAGTACATTCGGATATTTCAGCCACACCGGTTGCTGACAGGTGTATAGAATTGTGCACACCGCCATGAATTCTCCATAGACAAACATTGGCAGTAGAATGGCCTTACTGAAGAGCTCAGTGACTTCCAACGTGGCACCGTCATAGGATTCCTTCTTTCCAACAAGTCAGTTCCTAAAAAAAATCTGCCCTACTAGAGCTGCCCCCGTCGACTGTAAGTGCTGTTATTGTGAAGTAGAAACGTCTATGAGCAATAATGGCTCAGCCACAAAGTGATAGACCACACAAGCTCACAGAACGGGACTGCCGAGTGCTGTAGCGGGTAAACGTAGTCTGTCCTCGGTTGCAACACTCGCTTCCGAGTACCAAGCTGTCTCTGGATGCAACGTCAGAACAAGAACTGTTCGTTGGGAGCATCATGAAATTGGTTTCCATATCCGAGCAGCCGCGCACAAACCTAAGATCAACGCGTACTCTGGAGTGATGAATCACGCTTCACCATCTGGCAGTCCGACAGACTAATCTGGGTTTGGTGGATGCCAGGAGAACTCTACATTCCCCAATGCATACATAGTGCCCGCTGTAAAGTTTGGTGGATCCTTTTTTCTGGAGCTTTTTTTCATGGTTCGGACTTGGCCCCTTAGTTCCAGTGAAAGGAATTCTTAACTTTACAGTGTACATTGACATTATAGATGATTCTGTGCTTCCAGCCTTGTGGCAACAGTTTGGGGAAGACCCTTTTCTGTTTCAGCATGACGATGCCCCCGTGCACAAAGTGTGGTCCATACAGAAATGGTTTGTCGAGATCGGTGTGGAAGAACTTGACTGGCCTGCACAGATCCTCGACCCCATCGAACACCTTTGGGATGAATTGGAATGCCTAATGTCTAACCTTTACAGCGAAAGCAAACCAAACGATTGTTAGGTCAGAGCCAAGTCACAGAAAAACACAGCCATTTTTCCAGCCAGAGAGAGGAGTCACAAAAAGCACAAAGAGATAAAATGAATCACTAACCTTTGATCTTCATCAGATGATAGAAGTATAGAATAAATCTTTAGGATGTTTTTATCATAAATCTTCAATAATGTTCCAACCGGAGAATTCCTTTGTCTTCAGAAATGCAATGGAACAGAGCAGACTCTGCTCAAACAGCCCTTATGAGCCCTCAAACAAGGTTCTAAAGACTGTTGACATCTAGTGGAAGCCTTAGGAAGTGCAACATGACCAATATCCCACTATCTTCAATAGGGCATGAGTTGGAAAAACTACAAACCTCAGGTTTCCCACTTCCTGGTTGGATTTTTAATCTCAGGTTTTTGCCTGCCATTAGAGTTCTGTTATACTCAGACATTCAAACAGTTTTAGAAACTTCAGAGTGTTTTCTATCCAAATCTACTAATAATATGCATATATTAGCAACTGAGCCTGAGTAGCAGGCAGTTTACTCTGGGCACCTTATTCATCCAAGATACTCAATACTGCCCCCCAGTCCCAAAGAAGTTAAACAGCCATCACTAACATACTAACTCAAATCTCTAGCCACTTTAATAATTACAAATTGGATGTAATAAATGTATCACTAGCCACTTTAAACAATGCCACTTTATATAATGTTTATATACCCTACATTACTCATCTCATATGTATACACTACTCTATACTGTCTACTGCATCCTGTCTATGCCGTTCGGCCATCGCTCATACATATATTTATATGTACCGTAATTGCTGGACTATTAAGCACACCTGAATATAAACCGCACCCACTGAATTATAATTTGTATTTATTTTGTACATAAATAAGCCGCACATGTCTATAAGCCGCAGGTGCCTACCGGTACATTGAAACAAATTAACTTTACATAGCCTTTAAACGAAACACGGCTTGTAACAAAAATAAATAGGCTTTAACGAAACACGGCTTGTAACAACAATTAAACAGTAGCCTACCGAGAAAGTCAATGGTCACTATCTTCCTCCTCCTGTGCACTGGAACCACTGAAGTCATCTCCTTCGGTGTCAGAGTTGAATAGCCTCAGAATTGCTTCATCCGATGTTGGATCGCTGCCCTCTTCAACACGCAGCAGTCCAGCCTTTCGAAACCCGTTGATGATATTGGATTTTTTGACAATGCTCCACGCTGTCAGCAGCACTATTTCCTTTTCCAACAGCCAGATCGATCGCCTTTAACTTGAAAGCTGCATCATATGCATTTCTCTGTGTCTTTGCCATGATGAGGGTGACAAAATGACTACCGTAAATCAGAATGATGGGAAGTTTGAGCGCGCTCGATTTACGTCACATTATGGGATGGTGCTCAGTTTTTTGGCGGCATGAATCTTGTGAAAGCGGGAAAAATCCATAAATTTGCCGCCTCATTGTATAAACTGCGAGGTTCAACGCGTGGGGAAAAAGTAGCGGCTTATAGTCCGGAAATTACGGTACATATTCTTGTTCATTCCTTTACACTTGCGTGTATAAGGTAGTTGTTGTGAAATTGTTAGATTACTTGTTAGATATTACTGCATGTTCAGAACTAGAAGTACAAGCATTTCGCTACACTCACATTAACGTCTGCTAACCATGCGTATGTGACCAATAAAATTGTATTTTGACACCACTCTCTCGCCCACAAATATATACACACACACACACACACACTGCTCCCAACTAAAATGTTTGGCACCAGAAATATATATTTTTAAATATAATTTAGGCCTATATGAATCCTACCTTTTTTGAATCATTCATGAGTGGCAGACACTTTTCCTTTTAATTCCTGTGCAATAAAGAATACCTAATGTGACATGGTTTGTGAAATTCTATCAAATGCGTGCAACATCCTGCAAGAAGAAAATAGGTAGCTCTGGTCATTTATTTATTTTGAGCTAGAGACAAGCCGTTTGCTATGCTGTAACGCTGCAAGCATGTCTGTCGCGAAGCTGTTTTTCTTCTCTGGCACTGCTGCTTGACAGTGAACTTGCAAAGCCTATACTCAGACTGGCTTGTGCTCTTGGTTATACCAGGGATTCAATTATATACAATGTATCACTTTAGCTCGTGCTGCTCTAATGTAACAGCAGAAGACTGATCAGGGTCTCCATCCTCGCTCTCCATCACTGCTAAATTATATATATATTTAAAAACTGATGGCGGAATAGATGCGGACAGAGAGGAGCAGGTGAGTGAGGGCTGGTAGGGGATGCAGCTGGCTGTTCACAGCTGCCACACATGATATGTGCGTGAAAGTGAAGTGGACATTATTGGAGCGGTGCATACGAGACTAGTTGCTGTTCCTTCAACAATTAAACAGAAGCTATAAACTGAACATTTTATAACAGGTGCCAGCGGGTTCTTTAGATAGATAGGGACAAGTTATTTTATAAAAATATTTTATATAACGTTTTGGTACCGTAATATAGCCGTGGGACTGGTATACCGTGCAACACTAGTAGAGACCCTACTGAGTATTTTCCACACCTCTTTAGCTGAGACAGGTAGACCAGTTCTCACTACAAGCCAATATATCCCATGTAAAGTCGATTAGCTTATTGCATTGAGGCTATGGAGGTGCTGCTGGGTATGTACGACACAGTCCCCCTCCAAAACTACACATTTGGTTAGTAAAGACTGCTGAGTATTTCCCACCCCACTTTAGCTGAGATGAGTAGTGTTTTTTTTCTTTCTGTCCTCTACAACCCAATATGTATAATGTGTATTGCATTGCAGTAGGGTTGGGCAATATGGTTTAAAAATCAACTGGTTTTTTAAAAAGTTTTTTTTTTAAACGTAGAACTTAAAGGTAAAATACACAGCAATAGTCGAATGAATTGAGGGCTTGTGAAGTTATACCTAGGCTAAATATAGGCCTTCCACAACCATAAGAACCCCTAATAATAAAATTATTTGAACTTGCTTTTTTTTGCAATAATCACAGCTTTTAAGTTTGAAAATGTTTGAAAATGTATTTATTTTGTTCCAAATTTAACTAGAGCCATGCATAATGCACATTCACTAATGATGACTAACTTATTGTAGCAGGCATTGGGCTATAGAAAATTAATATAGATCTCATCAACAACCAGTTGTTATATTTCAAGTTTAGCCAACTTGGATCTATTTGCTAGCTAACAAGGTTGAACAGTTATTGTTATGAACACATCCTGTCTCCAACTGTTTGGAAAGCATGTTAGCCTGTCCACTTTCTTCAGATGTTGAAGTCAAGTGGCCTGCCTTATTTGTAAAAATGTGCCAATTTCTTAAATTGTTTTATGCTTATTGCACTTTCATAAAACAGACTAGACAGCTAGTAACTTTCTTTGGCTAAAATGCGGCTAGCTGTAAAACGGAGCATTCATTTTCAGTAATTCATGTAAATTGATACTATCATCTTATAGTTGTCTGTACTGCGTGTAATTTGAGTAGGTGAGACCTAAAAAGTGTATTGTTTAAAACAATGAACTTCTCTATTTCTGTCAAATAATGTCTCAATGTGTTTTGGTGTCCATATTAGAGATTATTTTGTACCAAGCCTCAAATGGAAATAGTGAGTTGAAACTGCTTGCCAGAGAGAAAGATGTGGTCTCAACTTTGTTGGAATGAGAGATAGGGGGATGGGCTTTGTGTATAAACCGAAGAGGTGAAGCGAGAGGTTTCCCTTGCTAAAATATGTTCAAAATAAGGGAAATGTGTTTCTATGGGCTTATTTTGGAATAATCTTGTCGCTTTGGGACAACTTAAATTGTAAGTGCGGAGACGTACATCTCGAGTAGTGCAGCGGTCTGAGGCATTACATCTCAGTGCTAGGTGTCACTACAGACCCTGGTTCGATTCCAGGCTGTATCACAACCGGACAATTGGCCTTGCATCGTTAGGGTTTGGCCGGGGTAGGCAGTCATTGTAAATAAGATTTTGTTCTTAACTGACTAAATAAAGGTTACATAAAAATCTTGTCATTATATAAACATCTCTGGTGTGAATGGGGATGGTACACAGCATGGAGGAGCAAATGAGACGAGGCCAAAAATACAACATGAGAACAAGCAGACACAAACTCTCATAAAAAGGGAAAATAACACAACCTTGATTCTTGCGATACAGGCTTTTGAAATATCACACAAATATAAATTCAAATTAATTTGAACAATTGCCCAGCCCTACATTGCAGTGGGTGGAGTAAGGAGTCACCAGTACTCTGTATTAAACCTGTTGCCCAGCACGAGACAAATTTGAAGTTTTCAAGACTTGAGTAATTCCAGTAACTTATATTTTATTAAGTGTATTTCTTCAAATACAGCCTACACTATCTGTAGTATAATTTGACGAATTTCATTTATCAATAGATTTTTTTCGAAGGTGTTTGCAATACTGGGGGAAACTATTTGTTTTTGATATTCCCAACGTTTAGCATGTCTTTACAGGGGGACTCTTAAATCTGTTATCGTGCTCCCAGCATAATATCATACTGCTAAGTGAAATGGTAATGGTTGACTGGCTAGTAGCCACACATGCTGATGCTCTTGCTGGCTACATTAAATCAAATGTTATTGGTCACATACTCATATTTAGCAGATATTATTGTGGGTGTAACAAAAATCTTGTGACTTGAATCTAGCTAGTGACAATACATCATCTACAGTACAACTCCAAACATGGGTATATCCCTGGGACAACTCTTACCCTACGAGGTCGGAAAACTGCTGGTTTTCTGTTCTACCTAATTAATTGCACCGACCTGGTGTCCCAGATCCAAACCAGTCCCTAATAGTGGGGAATAATGGGGGGGAGAAGCAGTGAACTTCCTTTAAGATCCAGATTTTGAATTTGAGGGTATAGGTTTAACGTCCTTTGAACAACATGTACACAATGACATCAGTTTCATTTCGGTGTCTGCTTTCCAGGCCACTATCCCATTCCCAAATGGATGATGAGCATGGAGTACGTTCTTAGCGTGTGGACTACACCCCCCCGCTCTACAGGCAGGAGACCACACCCTCCTATCAGTACAGGTGAGATTAAGCTATATGCATTCATACAGTGCCTTCGGAAAGTATTCAAACCCCTTCCCTTTTCACACATTTTGTTATGTTACAGCTGGGGATGCATGATATCGGAATTTAGTTCAACGCCAAAGTTAAAAACCGATGTCAAAGCTACCGTGCATATCTATATAACGTAGGTACATGATGTAATGACGCCACGTAAAATTTTGCGCTACAAGTGTGGATCGAGCAGTCAACAAGTCGAGCAGTCATTTGAAAGAGTAAGAACATTTCAGCGAGACAACTCAAAAGGCAAAATCCATTAACGTCAAGATAATGTAATTCATTGCCCTTGACAATCAACCGTTCTCTCGTGGGTGATGTTGGCTTTCGCCCACTGGTCGAGCTCCGGTACACACCTTCAAGTGCGCTCTATTTTTCAGATGTTGCCCTACTGGAGTTACACAGTAATAGCGTCACTGCTATTGGCTTCTCAACATACAGTACATGGAACTATGGAACGCTGTTTGGGTCTTTGCGTGTAAAAAGATAGTTGCACTGTCAAAGCTGTACAAAAAAGTCTGCAAACAAGCAAACCCCGGACACGAACAATGTGTAAACAATACCGTGTTGGTAATAAAGCATAATTTGTTTGACCACAACTTCTAGGGGAGATAGCTTTAGCTTGGTATATAGCTAGCACCAATACAACCAGCCTGAAAACAATGACCAGTAGAAACTGCAGTAATTTGCTGCTGGTGATTCTCTGATTCACCTTTACGCAGATGACACCATTCTGTATACTTCTGGCCCTTCTTTGGACACTGTGTTAACAAACCTCCAAACGAGCTTCAATGCCATACAACACTCCTTCCGTGGCCTCCAACTGCTCTTAAACGCTAGTTAATGCATGATCTTCAACCGATTGCTACCCGCCCGACTAGCATCACTACTCTGAAAGGTTCTGACTTAGAATATGTGGACAACTACAAATACCTAGGTGTCTGGCTAGACTGAAAACTCTCCTTCCAGACTCACATAAACCATCTCCAATCTAGAATTGGCTTCCTATTTCGCAAAACAAAGCCTCCCTCACTCATGCTGCTAAACATACCCTCGTAAAACTGACTATCCTTGACTTCGGCGATGTAATTTACAAAATAGCCTCCAACACTACTCAGCAAATTGGATGCAGTCTATCACAGTGCCATCTGTTTCATCACCAAAGCCCCATGTACTACCCACCACTGCGACCTGTATGCACTTTTTGGCTGGCCCTCGCTTCATATGCGTCACCAGACCCACTGGCATCAGGTCATCTATAAGTCTTTGCTAGGTAAAGCCCCGCCTTATCTCAGCTCACTGGTCACCATAACAACACCCACTCGTAGCACACGCTCCTGCAGGTATATTTCACTGGTGATCCCCAAAGCCTCCTTTGGCTGCCTCTCCTTCCAGTTCTCTGCTGCCAATGACTGGAACGAACTGCAAAAATCTCTGAAGCTGGAGACTCATATCTCCCTCACTAACTTTAAGCATCAGCTGTCAGAGCAGCTTACCGATCACTGCACATGTACACAGCCCATCTGTAAATAGCCCACCCAACTACCTCATCCCCATATTATTTATTTTTGCTCTTTTGCACCCTAGTATCTCTACTTGCACACAGGAGGAAACCTGGCACCATATTGAAATTGAAGATGAAGATAAATAGAAAAATACTTAACCCTGTTGCCCAACTCTAATGTTGTAAGCAGCCACCGAGCTTCATCTGGCTATTAAGGCTCGACCTGACCGGGTTATGTGTTGTTAAGCTAGCCACAATAAGGATTAGGCACAATAGTGGAATTTGCAGTTTGTCTTCAAAATAAAAGTGCCATTGACAGTCATACAAATAGTGGAATTGTGCCATACTTTTATTTTGAAGGCTAACCGCAAAGTCCACTATTGTGGCTAATCCTTATTGTGCCAACTTCACATAGATGGGTCCAACCACCATTAATCAAATAAGAACTGTCTTATAAATTAAAGTTATTTTAGATGACACCTAGCTGTATAGTTAGCTAGCTAACTGTACATAATGAAACATTGTTTTGCTGTTTTCACGGCGGGATGTGATACAGCCTGGATTCGAACCAGGGACTGTTGTTTTGTCTCTTGCACTGAGATGCAGTGCCTTAGACCTGTGTGTTTGTGTGTGTGTGTGTGTGTGTTAACTGTACTAGAATGCTTAAAAGGCTGCTCAAATTTTAAATATCGGTATCAGGGTTTTTGGCAAGGAAAATATCGGATATCGGTATCTGCCAAAAATGTAATATCGGTGCATCACTAGTTACAGCCTTATTCTAAAATGGATTAAATTACATATTTTCCTCATCAATCTACACACACTACCCCATAATGACAGAGTGAAAAAAGGTTGACATTTTTGCTAATTTATCATTTAAAAAAATACTGTATTTACATACGTTTTCACACCCTTTGCTATGAGTCTCGAAATTGAGCTCAGGTTCATCCTGTTTCCATTGATAATCCTTGCTGTTTCTACAACTTGATTGGAGTCCACCTGTGGTAAATTCAATGGATTGGACATGATTTGGAAAGAAACACATCTGTCTGTATAAGGTCCCACAGTTGACTGCATGTCTGAGCAAAAACTAAGCCATGAGGTGGAAGGAATTGTCTGTAGAGCTCCGAGACAGGATTGTGTCGAGGCACAGGTCTGGGTAAGGGTACCAAAAAATGTCTGCAACGTTGAAGATCTCCAAGAACACAGTGGACCCCATCATTCTTAAATGGAATAAGTTTGGAACCACCAAGACTCTTTCTATAGCTGGCCGCCTGGCCAAACTGAGCAATCGGGGAAGAAGGGCCTTGGTCAGGGAGGTGACCAAGAACCCAATGGTCACTCTGACAGAGCTCTAGAATGTCTGTGGAGATGGGAGAACCTTCCAGAAGGACAACCATCTCTGCAGCACTCCACTAATGAGGCCTTTATTTTAGAGTGGTGAGACGGAAGCCATTCCTCAGTAAAAGGCATATGACAGCCCGCTTGGAGTTTGCCTAAATACCCGGACCATGAGAGCCAAGATTCTCTGGTCTGATGAAACCATCCCTACGGTGAATGGTGGTGGCAGCATCATGCTGTGAGTGTGTTTTTCAGCGACAGGGACTGGGAGACTAGTCAGGATTGAGGCAAAGATGAATGGAGCAAAGTACAGAGAGATCCTTGAAAACCTGCTCCAGGGCGCTCAGGACCTCGGACTGGGGCGAATGTTCATCTTCCAACAGGACAATGACCCTAAGCACACAGCGAAGCCAACCCAGGAGTGACTTCGGGACAAGTGTCTGAATGTCCTTTATTGGCCCAGCCAGAGCCTGGACTTGAACATCATCGAACATCTCTGGAGAGACCTGAAAATAGCTGTGCAGCGACGCTCCCCATCCAACCTGACAGAGCTTGAGAGGATCTGCAGAGACAAACTCTCCAAGTAAAGGTGTGCCAAGCTTGTAGCGTCATGCCCAAGAAGACTCGAGGCTAATTGCTGCCAAAGGTTAAAGTACTGACTTATGTAAATGGGATATCTGTTTTTTTATTCCTAATACATTTGCAAAAAAAACGAACCTCTTTCTGCTTAGTCATTATGGGATATTGTTTGTCGATTGATGTTTTTTAATTTTTTATTCATTGTAGAATAAGGCTGTAACAAAATGTGGGAAAAGTCAAGGGGTCTGAATACTTTCCAAATGCACTGTATATACTTTGTTGTGACAATATAAACTAATGAATGTGTTCTTGACAAGTATTCCCATACCATCTATTGTCTAATTTGGCGATCTGGAGTGCAGGTAATTGTTTTAAAAGCCTTATGACGTGATAGTGTGTTATCCCCAGTAACGAAAACCATGTAACCATGACACATTCCTACACGATTTCCTGATTTCACAGATGGACCACTTAGAAGTTAAATCATGGGGGAAATTATTTTACCCACTGATAGAACTAAGGCTTTCACCAAATTGACAAGCATTGCATGATTTTTATTTTATTTTCTGGGGATGGATTTATCCCTTTTTAAGGAGCAAATATCCACACCTGATTCTATCAATCAGCATAGCATGGTTACCAGCATTAGGTCATAGAGAGAGATCGAGGACTCGTCTTTGTATCTGTGCCATTATAGCATCTGTGAATGAGGCTATCTCCATTTGGAAGTAGCACATTTTCTTCCTTACAATTGGCTGATCTCTCCTGAAGAACCAGTTGGACATGACTCCAACAGGGTCACCAGGAGTGATCAGCCAATGAAGTTGGAAGTCCCACCCTGTTGACTAAATTAAAATGGTGGAAGCCCACAATGGCGCTGCAAATGTTAATACGAAATCTTTTTTAAATTTTTATAACTAACCCAAGATGGACCACAACCTGTCGTTTCCAATGGGAGCATATTAATCAGTGACAGAACAAGCAGAGAGGTGGACAGAGCCAAGAACGAGCTAGCGAGACCCTATTTGCGCGTTCTAGCATGTATTTCAATCAAATGTATTTATAAAGCCCTTCTTACATCAGCTGATGTCACAAAGTGCTGTGTAGAAACCCAGCCTAAAACCCCAAACAGCAAGCAATGCAGGTGTAGAACCACGGTGGCTAGGAAAAACTCCCTAGAAAGGCCAGAACTTAGGAAGAAACCTACAGAGGAACCAGGCTATGAGGGGTGGCCAGTCCTCTTCTGGCTGTGCCGGGTGGAGATTTGAACATCTTGGCCATGTTCTGTTATAATGTACATAGATGACCAGAAGGGTCAAATAATAATAATCCCAGTGCTTGTCGAGGGTGCAACAGGTCATCACCTCAGGAGTAAATGTCAGATGGCTTTTCATAGCCGATCATTCAGAGTATCTCTACCGCCTTGCTGTCTCTAGAGAGTTGAAAACAGCTGGTCTGGGACAGGTAGCATGTCCAGTGAACAGGTCAGGGTTCCATAGCCGCAGGCTGAACAGTTGAAACTGGAGCAGCAGCACGACGAGGTCGACTGGGGACAGCAAGGAGTCATCAGGCCAGGTAGTCCTGAGGCATGGTCCTATGGCTCAGGGCCAGAGTGAGAGAATTAGAGAGAGCATACTTAAATTCACACAGGGCACCGGATAAGACAGGAGAAATACTCCAGATATAACAGACTAACCCCAGCCCCCCGGCACACAAACTACTGCAGCATAAATGAGCATATTTCCATTTGGGAACGCCTACACTCTGAAATGTGCGTGCGCAATAACTCGATTTGCGCTAGCACTGTTTCTCAACAATGCAATAAATTGGCCCACTCTGTTAGTAACAGATTCAAGTTTTGTGAACAGAAAGCTGTATTGAAATCAAGTGTTTCATCAATAGTAAAATTTGCATAATGTCGACTAAAATCTATCTTCTCCCACTGCCGGCCACTGGGCTTCCTCTCATCACCATATTTGGTGGTGAGTGGTAATGTCAAACGGATGCTTCAGATTTAAACATCCTGTGAAACATTTACACAATCTACTTACACCATTTCTGAAAAGACTTAGCAAGCACAAACATTGATTTACTAACTTGGCGCACGCCATATACACATTGTTCCGGTTATAAATCAAACCTGTCGTAAAACCGCTTGTGAACGAGCATTGTAACGTCGCCTGATAATCGCCCGTCATTCACCTTTAATGGTGACAATATTTTCTGTATATTTTGGAAGTAGGCAAAGACACAGTATCTAAAGGAAATATCATTGGGGAACATCAAATGTTTTTGGGGATGCATACAGAATATTTTATTTTTCAGGCTACAGCAAATGTCACTGACTGTTTCTGAAAGACAAAATGATTGCAAATTGTTGTGGACCTGTAAACAGTTTAAATTCATGTTTTGCATTTACTTTTCCCCAACCTAAATAGGCTGCACTGCCTATGAATTCTGAAACTTTGTCTACTCAAAAAATAATTAAACTACAGTACTCAATATTTGGAAGGTGTTCTTAATGTTTTGTACACTCATTGTAGATGCCTGTTAATAATTATTTTAGAATGCAAAGATTAAACAAAATGACCAGGACCAACTCCGGGCTTTTTCACCTGGTTTTACTGATTTTCCTTATGAACTGTAACTCATTATAACTGTTGATATTGTTGCATGTTGTGTTTTTTAAATATTTTTGTTCAATATAGAAGACCAGTTGAAGTATGACAACCAACGCTTTGCAGTACTTAGGGAATGCCACAAGAGGGCGACATTGACTAACATATAGGTCCCCTAAAATTACAGTACACTGAGTCGTGGTTTGCTTTTCAAATTTGGTTATCAAATCATTTGGGGAGATGCGTATATTTGTCCTGTTACAAGTGTCAGTAAGACCAAGGAGCTGATCGTGAACTATAGGAGAAAGAGGGGAGAGAACATCTACATCGACTGGGCTGTTGTGAAATAGGTTGAGAGCTTCAAGTTCCTTGGGGTTTACATCACTAAGGACTTAACATGGTCCACACACACCTGCACGGCAGTGTCTTTTCCCCCCCAGGAGGCTGAAAATATTTATGGACCCTTGGATCCTCAAAGTTCTACAGCTGCACCATCGAGAGCATTTTGACTGGCCGCATCACTGCTTGGTATGGCAAATGCACGCCCTTGACCGCAAAGCGTTAGAGGGTGGTGCGGACAGCCAAGTACACCACTGGGGCTGAGCTCCCTGCCATCCAGGACCTCTATATCAGGAGTTGTCAGAGGGCCTGAAAAATTGCAGAAGACTCCAGCCACCCAAGCCATAGACTTCGCTCTGCTACTCTCCGTCAAAAAGGTTCTGAAACAGCTTCTACCCCCAAGCCATAGGACTGCTAAATAGCCAGACTGGTGAATAGTCAATTAATGGTACCCAAACTATCTGCACTGACCCTACACACACACACACACACTCACTAGACTATATTATATATCTACATATCGCCATCTACACACACACACACTACATTGACACATTCACAGACACAACATACACACCTGCATACCAACAACACAAACACACATTACACATCATTTGCAGCTGCTACTCTCTTATTTGACTCTTATCAACCCTGATGCCTAGTCACTTTACCCTGCCGTCATGTACATATCTATCTCAAATACCTTGTACCTCTGCACATTGATCTGGTACTGGTATTCCCTTTTATATAGCTCCATTCTTGTATTTTATTTTATTCCTCTTGTGTTACCATTTTATTTTTAAACTCTGTATTGTTGGGAAGGGCTCTTAAGCAAGCATTTCACGGTAAGGTCTACACCAGTTTTATTAGGCGCATCTGACAAATACAATTAGATTTCTTGCCTAACCCAACTTCCCCTGAGACACCCGCAGGGAGTGAGGTCACGGCCAGGGTCATCATTTCTCACACCAGTCTGCTGCACTTGTGTTCAACTTCTCAAGTAGCCCATCTAGAGTTTGTGCATTCCTTGTAACTTGTAGAAACTTTTGTTTGTTTTACAGTTAAAATGAGTTACACTACATGACCAAGTATATGGACCCTTGCTCGTCGAACAACTCATAAAAAAAAATAATGGGCATTAATATGGAGTTGCCCCCCTTTGCTGCTATAACAGCCTCCACTCTTCTGGGAAGGCTTTCCACTAGATGTTGGGACATTTGCTGCGGGGACTAACTTCCATTAAGCCATTAGCATTAGTGAGGTTGGGCACTGGCTTGCGTCGGTGTTCCAATTCATCCCAAAGGTGTAAGATAGGTTTGAGGTCAGGGCTCTGTGTAGGCCAGTCAAGTTCTTTCACACCGATCTCGACAAACCATTTCTATATGGACCTCACTTTGTGCACATGGGCATTGTCATGCTGAAACAGGAAAGGGCCTTCCACAAACTGTTGCCACAAAGTTGGAAGCACAGAATCGCCTAGATAGAATGTCATTGTATGCTTTAGCGTTATGATTTCCCTTCACTAGAACTAAGGGGCCATGCCCAAACTATATATAAAAAATAAATAAAAACGACCCAGACCATTATTCTTCATCCACCAAACTTTACAGTTGGCACTATGCCAAGAGAACGGTACCTGCCCCAATGCAATCGTCAAACCCAAATTTGGCCATCGGACTGCCAGATGGTGAGCTCCACTCCAGAGAATGCGTTTCCACTGCTCCAGAGTCCAATGGCAGCAAGCTTTACACCACACCAGCCATCTCTTGGCATTGCGCATGGTGATCTTAGGCTTGTGTGCGGCTGCTCAGTCATGGAAACCAAGTTTGTGAAACTAACGACAAACGGTTATTTAGCTGATGTTGCTTCCAGAGGCAGTTTGGAACTCTGTAGTGACTGTTGCAACCGAGGACAGACTATTTTTACACGTTTCAGCGGCCCCGGTCTGTGAGCTTGTGTGGCCTACCACTTCGGGGCTAAGCCGTTGTTGCTCCTAGACATTTCAACTTCATAATAACCGCATTTACAGTTGACCAGGGCAGCTCTAGCAGCACAGAAATTTGATGATCTGACTTGATAGCCAGACTGGCTATTTGATAAGTCTGACCATAATTCTATCTTCCTGATAACTGCTTTCAAGCAAGAAGCACCAGTGACTCGATCAATAAAAAAGTGGTCAGATGGAAAGCAACAGGACTGTTTTGATAGCACAGACTGGAATATGTTCCGTGGCTCTTCCGATGGCATTGGAGTACACCACATCAGACACTGGCTTCATCAATATGTGCATCAATGATGTCGTCCCCACAGAGACTGTACGTACATATCCCAACCAGAAGCCATGGATTACAGCCAACATCTGCACTGAGCTAAAGGCTCGAGCTGCTGCTTTCAAGGAACGGGACTCTAACCCGGAAGCTTATAAGAAATCCTGCAATGTCCTCAGACGAACCATCAAACAGGCAAAGCATCAACAAAGGACTAAGATCGAATCATACCACACTGGCTCCGACGGATGTGGCAGGGCTTGCAAACTATTACAGACTACAAAGGGAAGCACAGCCGAGAGCTGCCCAGTGACACGAGCCTACGAAATGAGCTAAATTACTTCGATGCTCGCTTCGAGGCAAGTAACACTGAAACATGCATGAGATCAGCTGTTCCAGACGACTGTGTGATCACGCTCTCCGCAGCTGAAGTGAGTAAGACCTTTTAAACAGGTCAGCATTCACAAGGCAGCAGGGCCAGACCGATTACCAGAACGTGTACTAAGAGCATGCGCAGACCAACTTGCAAGTGTCTTCACTGACAGTTTCAACCCCTCCCTGTCAGTCTGTAATACCAACATGTTTCAAGCAGACCACCATAGGCTCTATGCCAAATAATACTAAGGTAACCTACCTAAATGACTACCAACCCGTAGCACTCAGGTCTGTAGCCGTGAAATGCTTTGAAAGGCTGGTAGTGGCTCACATCAACACCATTATCCCAGAAACCCTAGACCCACTCCAACTTGCATACCGCCCTAAAAGATCCACAGATGATGCAATCTCTATTGCACTCCACACTGCCCTTTCACACCTGGACAAAAGGAACACCTATGTGAGAATGCTATTCATTGACTTCAGCTCAGCATTCAACACCATAGTGCCCTCAAAGCTCATCACTAAGCAAAGGACCCTGGGACTAAACGCCTCCCTCTGCAACTGGATCCTGGACTTCCTGACAGGCCGCCCCCAGGTGGTAGGGGTGATCGCATGGCCAGGCACGACTCCATCTCCATCAAGTTTGCTGATGACACAACAGTGGTAGGCCTGATCACTGACAACGATGAGACGGCCTATAGGGAGGAGGTCCGAGAACTGGCATTGTGCCAGGACAACAACCTCTACCTCAATGTGAGCAAGACTAAGGAGCTGATCGTGGACTACAGGAAAAGGCGGGGCAGAACAAGCTCCCATTAACGGGACTGTAGTGGAGAAGGTTGAGAGTTTCAAGTTCCTTGGTGTCCACATCACCAACAAACTATCATGGTCCAAACATACCAAGACAGTCGTGAAGAGGGCTCGACAAAACCTTTTTCCCCTCAGGAGACTGGAAAGATTTGGCATGGTCACCAGATCCTCAAGAAGTTCTACAGCTGCACCATTGAGAGCATCCTGACCGGTTGCATCACCGCCTGGTATGGCAACTGCTCGACATCTGACCGTAAGGCGCTACGGGGGTAGTGCGTATGGCCCAGTACATCACTGGGGCCAAGCTTCCTGCCATCCAGGACCGAGATCATGGGCAGTGTCAGAGGAATGCACGTAAAATTATCAGACTCCAGTCACCCAAGTTATAGACTGTTTCTCCGCTACCTCACAGCAAATCACCACCGGTGATAAATAAAGGTAACAAAAAAACAATGCCACTTAATATAATGTTTACATACCCTACATTACTCATCTCATATGTATATACTGTACTCGATACCATCTACTGCATCTATGCCTATGCCGTTCTGTACCATCACTCATTCATATGGGGCGGCAGCGGCAGCCTAGTGGTTAGAGCGTTGGACTAGTAACCGAAAGGTTGCAAGTTCAAATCCACGAGCTGACAAGGTCAAATCGTCGTTCTGTCCCTGAACAAGGCAGGGGCTGTTCCTAGGCCATCATTGAAAATAAGAATTTGTTCTTAACTGACTTGCCTGGTTAAATAAAGGTAAAATAAATAAATATATATATATATATACACTGCTCAAAAAAATTAAGGGAACACTAAAATTACACATCCTAGATCTGAATGAATTAAATATTCTTAAATACTTTTTTCTTTACATAGTTGAATGTGCTGACAACAAAATCACACAAAAATGATCAATGGAAATCAAATTTATCAACCCATGGAGGTCTGGATTTGGAGTCACACTCAAAATTAAAGTGGAAACCACACTACAGGCTTATCCAACTTTGATGTAATGTCCTTAAAACAAGTCAAAATGAGGCGTGGCCTCCACGTGCCTGTATGGCCTCCCTACAACGCCTGGGCATGCTCCTGATGAGGTGGCGGATGGTCTCCTGAGGGATCTCCTCCCAGACCTGGACTAAAGCATCCGCCAACTCCTGGACAGTCTGTGGTGCAACGTGGCTTTGGTGGATGGCGCGAGACATGATGTCCCAGATGTGCTCAATTGGATTCAGGTCTGGGGAACGGGCGGGCTAGTCCATAGCATCAATGCCTTCCTCTTGCAGGAACTGCTGACACACTCCAGCCACATGAGGTCTAGCATTGTCTTGCATTAGGAGGAACCCAGGGCCAACTGCAGCAGCATATGGTCTCACAAGGGGTCTGAGGATCTCATCTCGGTACCTAATGGCAGTCAGGCTACCTCTGGCGAGCACATGGAGGGCTTTGCGGCCCCCCCAAAGAAATGCCACCCCACACCATGACTGACCCACCGCCAAACCGGTCATGCTGGAGGATGTTGCAGGCAGCAGAACGTTCTCCAAGGCATCTCCAGGCTGTCACCTCTGTCACATGTGCTCAGTGTGAACCTGCTTTCATCTGTGAAGAGCACAGGGTGCAAGTGGCGAATTTGCCAATCATGGTGTTCTCTGGCAAATGCCAAACGTCCTGCACGGTGTTGGGCTGTAGTAAGCACAACCTCCACCTGTGGACGTCGGGCCCTCATACCACCCTCATGGAGTCTGTTTCTGACCGTTTGAGCAGACACATGCACATGTGTGGCCTGCTGGAGGTCATTTTGCAGGGCTCTGGCAGTGCTCCTCCTTGCACAAAGGCGGAGGTAGCGGTCCTGCTGCTGGGTTGTTGCCCTCCTACGGCCTCCTCCACGTCTCCTGATGTACTGGCCTGTCTCCTGGTAGCGCATCCATGCTCTGGACACTACGCTGACATACACAGAAAACGTTCTTGCCACAGCTCGCATTGATGTGCCATCCTGGATGAGCTGCACTACCCAAGCCACTTGTGTGGGTTGTAGACTCCGTCTCATGCTAACACTAGACTGAAAGCACCGCCAGCATTCAAAAGTGACCAAAACATCAGCCAGGAAGCATAGGTTAGATTACTCGTTGGTTATTACTGCATTGTCGGAACTAGAAGCACAAACTAGCTACACTCGCATTAACATCTGCTAACCATGTGTATGTGATTTGGAACGGTTGATTGTCAAGGGGAATGAATTCCATTATCTTGCCGTTAATGGATTTTGCCTTTTGAGTTGTCTCGCTGAAATGTTCTTACTCTTTCAAATGACTGCTCGACTTGTTGACTGCTCGATCCACACAGCAGACATTGGTCTAGGTTAGGAATGCTGTGTGGCACGTGTAGCTCTAGATTTTTTTGTGGTTCATTACATCATGTACCTACGTTATATGCATTGATATGCGCCCGATTGCATTGACATCCGCTTTGACATCGGTTTTGCAAATCGTTTGTTAAACGAGACATTTAGCTAATATCGTAAGATTCTGATGTGCTTGCCGATGTATTGGGCATCCCTTGTGGGAACTCTTCAAGACTGTTGGAAAAGCATTCAATGTGAAGCTGGTTGATAGGATGCCAAGAATTTGCAAACTGTCATAATGGGTGGCAACTTTGAAGAATCTCACATATAAAATATATTTTGATTTGTTTAACACGATTTTGCTTACTACATGAGTCCATATGTGTTATTTCATAGTTTTGATGCCTTCACTTTTATTCTACGATGTGGGAAATAGTAAAAATAAAGAAACTTGACTGGTACAGTGTATTGCATTTTTTTTTTTTTCTGATACACGTTTTGTCCAAAATATTAATTATCACTGCAGGGCTGTCTGTCTCTATACTGTTCAATAAAAAGTACATTAGTAATGCAAGTGATTTCGTTCCCCGGTATCGCACAGTGGTTTTCAGCTGCCTATCCTAATATGTGAATATCAGTCCGTTTCTACGGAGGGAGCGTGAGTACTCTCCTTTCACCAGGTTTCCACTAGTTACCACAACCACAATGTCAAAATTGACTGTCGTAAAAGTTCATTAAAACATATCGTTTTTTGGTCTTAATTTAAATGTAGGAGTGTGGTTTAGTTTTTTTTATATCACATTTGAGAAGAAATTGTAGAAATAGGCGGGGTTTTACTTTCTGGCTGTGGTAACTAGTGATATCCCCTTCCCCTAGTGTTCCCGCCCCTCGGGGCTCCGCGAGCACGCATGCGCGCGATACCGTAAGGGAATGGCTGTTGTGTGATCGGGGGTTGGGCCGCCAGGAGCGAAGGGACAGCTGCAAGAATTTGTAATGTCCGCCATGTTGGCTATGGCGTATTGAACCAGGGAGGGAGAGTGGAGCCTCGGAAAAAAAGAGACCGATAGTAGTAATCGACCAAAATCCGGGCCTTCCCGGCTCCCGTTCGCATCGCCGTATACCTGCCCTGGTACCAAGCGAACGGTTGACTTCTGATGAACATCACAGATCCATCCATGAGAACTCAAACCAGTACTGCTGTGAACATTATTAGATCGGTAGATTTATGCTGCATCTCACATTATAAAAAATGAGTAAATTGTCGTTTCGGGCACGGGCGCTGGACGCTACCAAGCTTCTACCCGTTTTCCGCTGCGAGGACTTGCCTGACCTGCACGAATATGCCTCTATCAATCGGGCAGTGCCGCAAATGCCTACTGGGATGGAGAAAGAGGAGGAATCGGTATGTTTTATTATCGCTGTCAGATTCATATTTAAGATGTTTGCACTATGTTCACAATATCGGGGTCGCCCCTATCTTGCCTGCGCAAGTTTGCACAAAATGGCTGCCGTGTCGGTTTTCTCTTAAGTGTAAATTGCGACGAAATGTGCGTGTAACACCGAAAATTTACGGTCAACATTATCCCAGCCGTGTATTGTTTCTAATGTAGGCTAGTAAGCCGTGTTGCATCCACTTATTTCACTTGGATTTACATTGGAAAACACAAAGGGGTCACGTGATTCTTTTCGCATCCGCCATTTTGTTTACGTTGTCTTTGCCAAAAACACAGTTGGGGATGGGCTTTGAAGTGGTGCAATTACCACGAACAAATACCAGGGGGAGACACTGAGTCGACATGTCTTTCCTATGCATGTTTTGAATGGGCTACACATTTGGACAGATCGGTAAAACAACCATCACACGCACGACGCTGTGCGACTGGCACTACCAGTCAATAACTGAACAGAAACGTGCAAACTCTACGGCGCTGATACCTCTTGCCAGACTGCACAGGCTTTTTTTCTAATACATATGTGCACAAAAGCTATGCTTAGCCAAATGTCTCAAATTGACAGGGACATTGATTCTGTTGGAATGTATACCCATAGTCAAATTCTTTCAAGCTTGAACTACAACTGACAGAATCTGCAATTTAGAAGCCAGTCCAGGTATTCATAAAGCACCTCAGAGTAGGAGGCTGTAGTAAACTAGTTATGGAAGTAAAGAGCACCTGCCTAAGGGTAATGAAGCACATGATCTCCTGAATATAATATATAGGAGATCTGAGTGCTGATGTGATGTGCATATTTTTTTGCCTGTCGGGGTGAGGCAAAACAACCCCGTTCTGGGTTATAATCCAAAACAAACCCAGTGACCAATTTTGAGCATTTTGGTGTGATGATCGGCAATGTCTCAACTAGAGCATCGGAGGGATGGGGGAGCAGTAGTGCAGTTAATTTAACTACCAGAAGAATACCGCCAGCCCCATCTCCCTTCCTGTGCTCTCTGTTATGTAACCTCCTGGAGTGACAGAGGAGAGAGGTGTTTTACTACAGGGGCTCAAGTGATATGCAGCATGGCTACTTTGTCTGACCTTCATCTACCCCGGTGGGAACTGGATGGAAAACCTGGACTATTCTCTTTATAGTGCATTACTTTTGTCTTACTGTACATTGGGTTAGTGGTCCAGAAGTTGTGACATCTGGGATGCAGTCTTGGCGCTGGTTGACTGAATGGATGAACTGCTAGCTAGCTTCCCCTGACCAGGTTGTTTTAAATCTGGAAAGCAAAACTCTGTGGCTGGCTGTCTATAGTGAAACCATATAGGAATCAACAGCATATATTTTATACGTCTCAATGTTTTATGCAATGTTGGAAGTGTTCTTTCCCCATCATGCTTTGCTCTAGGACATGGGTAGGCAACCCTTTTTTGATTTAACCAACTTGGAAGACCAGGTGTGCAGGTCAATTAGCTCAGTTGGGCAGGTGTTTACACAAAATCATGCAGCACTCCAGGAACAGGGTTTGCTTTACCCCTCTAAGAAATCGAAGACTGTTTGGCTTGACCTATGTCTTTTTCCTTGACTGTCCTCTAGTTCCATTAAGTCCAAAATTATTATTTTTGTCTTGGTGGATTTCTCTTTGCACAATTAAGCTACTTGGTTACTGAATGGACTGTGCCAAATCTGTATGAGGTCTTGGATTTGTTTGATGGGTGAGCACTAGGCCAGGGGTTCTCAAAGTGAGGTCCATGAAGGTACTGCAGTGGGTCCCCATCCTCCATTTTTTTTAAACTGCTGATTAAACATATTTTGGCCAAAGGATCTTTGGAATAAGATGAGGCTGTAAAACAATACAATGTGATATTAATCTACAACAGGGATGGGCTACTCCAGTCCTCGGGGGCCTGATTGGTGTAACCCTTTTGTCCCAGCTAACACACTAAACTAATCTTCTGTTTAGAATGCAGTTTGTTTAATCAGCTGTGTTTTTCAAGGGATGGATGGGGGGGTGGCACAGCTCCAGCCCTCAGACTATTTTCCCATCCCTGATCTACAATTGATCTTGTTAACCCTGCACAACATGGGCCTGTGAGGCTCACAGGACTTTATTTTTATGGGCAGTTTTCTAATTTTCAACTCAATATTTCTTGTTCCCCCAAAATGTTTTTATTTATTTAAAGTAACTGTCCAGTCAATTTCACCTTTTAAAGTTAATATTCTATTAACTCGAACCCAAATCATGTTGACACATCCTATACCTGTATTTGTGGCCAAAGCATACATTGCAGGAAATTAACTTCAAAACTGCAACATTCTCTCCAATGCCAAGAGGCCTTTAAAATGTTCCTTCCCAAGATCCGAGACTTAGTCCGTCCAGCAATTCAGCAATGCTGAAGTCATGGTAAAACTCGGTATGCTATTTTTCTCATTCAAGTTGTTTTGAGGGCGTTCCTGATGAGTTTCCTGTAACAGAAAAGGGTTCCCGGTCCCAAAAAGTTTGAGAATGCATGCGCTAAGCGGTGTCCCATGTAGTGAACAATTTCCACCCCCTGCTTGCCTCTCCCAGTTTGAGTTTTGTAATCCTTCAAGAGGAACATGAGTCAGACTGAGCCAGTGTTTCATAATCTTCCACACTGACAATACACCTAGCCTAATAGCTAACATCCCTGCTGAAACCATACAGTACACCTAGCTAATGTCCCTACTGAAATGTTGACATATGCTGCATGATTTGAGTGCAGTGCTGTTGCATCTGCTTCTTTACTAGAATTTACTATACACACTAGGCTACTTCAATTTGTCAATCAAAACAGAATCTGCACTAAGGCCGTAATTATAAAACCTACTTGAATACTGAACTCGGTCTTGAACAGGCCTGTGACGACCGTTTTAATTTAATTGAATATAAGAAAATTTGCCTACTTCTACCTTTGATTACACAACTCTTTCCTTTAGCAGATGCCATTGTCCGACTGAACAGACTGGCTATGAGTCATTGTTTGTATCCCAAATGGCACCCTATTCCCTATATGCCCATTTTGGGGCGGCAGGTGGTTAGAGCGTTGGACTTATAACCGAAAGGTTGCGAGATCGAATCCCCGAGCTGACAAGGTAAAAAAAAACTGCCATTCTGCCCCTGAACAAGGCAGTTAACCCACTGTTTTAGGCCATCATTGAAAATAAGTATTTGTTCTTAACTGGCTTGCCAAGTAAAATAAAATATCAGGGCTGCCCAACCCTCTTCCTGGAGATCTACAGTTCTGTGGGTTTTCAGTCAACCCTAAATTAAACACACCTGATTCTACTAATTAGCTGCTCAACAAGACCTAAATTAGCTGATTCAGCGATGCTAAATTAGGGTTGGACTGAACCGGAGATCTCCAGGAAGAGGGTTGTTATAATTTTCTGGAATTTTCCAGGCTGTTTAAAGGCACAGTCAACTTAGTGTATGTAAACTTCTGACCCACTGGAATTGTGATGCAGTTAATGATAAGTGAAATAATCTGTCTGGAAACAAGTGTTGGAGAAATGACTTGTCATGCACAAAGTAGATGTCCTAACCGACTTGCCAAAACTATAGTTTGTTAACAAGAAATTTGTGGAATGGTTGAAAAACTAGTTTATGTAATAGTGTATGTAAACCGCAATCAGCTTGTCTAATGAACACCTGCTGGAGGCCACACTTTTTTATTGGCGTCTACATCCTGTTCCTCAGGAACATTACATTGAGGGAAATGCATGTCTCTGTGAAAATAGGCTGCAAAACTTTCCCACCTGTGTTTCTGTTTTAGCCCAGGTGTCCTAGCTGTGTGTATCAGGTAGTCTAATAGTATCAGATGTTTCAGCTCTTCACATTGTCATGCCAAAACATGGAGTTGGCATGATGGCACAAATACGAGCACTGACACAAGTAAGCTGATGCTTGTAGCAAGGTTTCTGTATCATGGATTTTCATGACAGGGTGCTTTTCTATTTAGCACCCGCCCGACATGTTGCACCGGCCTTAGCTAATGCTGCTAGGCCATAAGAAGGTAGGCTACCTGAGGATAACCTAGCTAAATGATCTAATGTACGGTCCTTCTCCCTGCGGTGACTATTTTGTTCATTGGTTGTTTCATTCACAGACATCCTTTATCACTACCATGTGCGTACACATTAATAGAGGAAGGTCCCCAACTTCACTAAGCTCAGTCAAGCAGCTGTGAGTAATTTTGCTATCGTCAGGTCAGCTGTGATTCAGGTTAGTGGGTCGCTGCATCGCGTTCTCCAGAGGAGCTTGCAAAGGAGTCTGGCTTAGGCCTGCTTCCAATTGGTTCCTTATGCAAGTTTTCACCCTGCACGGAGTTCAGCGGTGTGTGTGCTGCCTTAGGCCTCATGGGGGTGATTTGGGGCCATGCTGAGACATTCATAAACGGCTCATTGAGAGTTTTATTCTTTATTTACTTTATATGCTATCATATCTGATATGAACATCCTGTCAGTGACGTTGTCTGGAGTGTATTATTTTATAAATTAGTGAGTGCCGCAATGGTTGCCAGGATTCAGCTATAAGCCCACTGTGCCACCATCGGGACAAATTGGAAACATTGCGCAAAGATGAGCTACTTCTGTACTGTTTACCACACTTACCAAATATCAGAACAACACATTGAATAAATTATCCAATAAACATGCTTATGAAGTATTTTGGACTATTTTCAAAGATGTTGACTTTAAAACGTCTTCTCCTGGACTGATTTGGCACCAAATTTGTTATGTCATCTCTGTACCCATGTCTTAAATGCAACTTTTTCCAGGACTCTAGCGCAAACAGTATGGCTGATATGAGCCAATGAGTTTGCATGACTGTTTTTCATGTCTAACAGCGCCACCATGCGGCATAACTGAGTCTAAGCGGTAGATCTGTTCTATGTGCCTTAATTTTATGCTTCCCGTTAAGTTTGGCTTTTACTTTCTGTTTTCTACACCAGCTTCAAACTGCTGAAAATACAATATTTTTGATGATGAAAAACATATTTCGTAGTGGTTTACAGTTGAAGTTGGAATTTTACGTACACTTAGGTTGGAGTCATTAAAACTCGTTTTACAACCACTCCACAAATTTCTTGTTAACAAACTATAGTTTTGGCAAGTCGGTTAGGACATCTGCTTTGTGCATGACACAAGTAATTTTTCCAACAATTGTTTACAGACAGATTATTTCACTTATAATTCACTGTATCACAATTCCAGTGGGTCAGACATTTACATACACTAAGTTGACTGCCTTTAAACAGCTTGGAAAATTCCAGAAAATGTTGTCATTGCTTTAGAAGCTTCTGATAGGCTAATAGACATAATTTGAGTCAATTGGAGGTGTACCTGTGGATGTATTTCAATGCTTACATTCAAACTCAGTGCCTCTGTGCTTGACATCATGGGAAAATCTAAAGAAATCAGCAAACCTCCAAGTATGGTTCATCCTGAACGTACTTTGGTGTGAAAAGTGCAAATCAATCCCAGAACAACAGCAAAGGACCATGTGAAGATGCTGGAGGAAACGGGCACAAAAGTATCTAAATCCACAGTAAAATGAGTCCCATATCGACATAATCCGAAAGGCTGCTCAGCAGGGAAGAAACCGCCGTAAAAAAGCCAGACTGTGGTTTGCAACTGCGCATGGGGACAAAGATTGTACTTTTTGGACAAATGTCCTCTGGTCTGATGAAACAAAAATATAACTGTTTGGCCATAATGACCATCCGTTCTGTTTGGAGGAAAAATGGGGAGGCTTGCAATAGAGGTCGACCGATTAATCGGAATGGCTGATTTAATTGGGCTGATTTCAAGTTTTCATAACAATCAGAAATCTGTATTTAAAAATATATTTTTAATACCTTTTATTTAACTAGGCAAGTCAGTTAAGAACACATTCTTATTTTCAATGGCGGCCTAGGAACGGTGGGTTAACTGCATTGTTCAGGGGCAGAGCGACAGATTTTCACCTTGTCATCTTGGAGATTCAATCTTGCAACCTTACAGTTAACTAGTCCAACGCAATAATGACCTGCCCCTCTTTCGTTGTACTCCATAAGGAGACTGCCTGTTACGCGAATGCAGTAAGCCAAGGTAAGTTGCTAGCTAGCATTTTAAAAAACAACACTCAATCATAATCACTAGTTAACTACACATGGTTGATGATATTATCTAGCGTGTCCTGCATTGCATATAATCTGACTGAGCATACAAGTATCTAAGTATCTGACTGAGCGGTGGTGGGCAGAAGCAGGTGCGTAAACATTCATTCAAACAGCACTTTCATGCGTTTTGCCAGCAGCTCTTCGTTGTGCGTCAAGCATTGCGCTGTTTATGACTTCAAGCCTATCAACTCCCGAGATGAGGCTGGTGTAACCGATGTGAAATGGCTAGCTAGTTAGCGCGCGCTAATAGCGTTTCAAACGTCACTCACTCTGAGCCTTGGGGTGGTTGTTTCCCTTGCTCTGCATGGGTAACGCTGCCTCGATGGTGGCTGTTGTCGTTGTGTTGCTGGTTCGAGCCCAGCGAGGAGAGGGACGGAAGCTATACTGTTACACTGGCAATACTAAAGAGCCTATAAGAACATCCAATAGTCAAAGGTTAATGAAATACAAATAGTATAGAGGGAAATAGTCCTATAATTCCTATAATAACTACAACCTAAAACTTCTTACCTGGGAATATTGAAGACTCATGTTAAAAGGAAGCACCAGCTTTCATATGTTCTCATGTTCTGAGCAAGGAACTGAAACGTTAGCTTTCTTACATAGCACATATTGCACTTTTACTTTCTTCTCCAACACTTTGTTTTTGCATTATTTAAACAATTGTACGTGTTTCATTATTTACTTGAGGCTAAATTGATTTTATTGATGTATTATATTAAGTTACATAAGTGTTCATTCAGTATTGTTGTAATTGTCATTATTACAAATGTAAAAAAAAAAATATATATATATATATAAAAAAAATCGGCTGATTAATCGGTATCAGCTTTTTTCGTCCTCCAATAATTGGTATCGGCAGGGAAAAATCATAATCGGTCAACCTCTAGCTTGCAAGCCAAAGACCGCCGTACCAACTGTGAAGCACGGGGGAGGCAGCATAATGTTGTGGGGCTGCTTTGTTGCAGGAGGGACTGGTGCAGTTCACAAAATAGATGGCATCGTGAGGCAGGAAAATTCTTAAAATAAAGTTGTGATCCTAACTGACCTAAGACGGGGAATTTTTACTTGGATTAAATGTCAGGAGTAGTGAAACTGAGGTTAAATGTATTTGGCTAAGTTGTATGTAAACTTCCGAGTTCAACTGTAGATGTTGTTTTGTCACAAACTGAAATTAGGCAAACAACACAAATGTTGGCAACCAGGAAATGTAGCTTACTAATTGCAAGGTGTGGCCTTTACCACGTTTGCGCCATTAACGTTATGCACACTTGCTGCTCCTTATTCAGGCCCCAGGCGGCTAAAGCGTCTCAACCCAAGAGCAACTTTTTCTCCTGTGTGATCTCCGGGGAAGTAGTCTATAATGTTTGCAAGCACCGCCCTCTCAGTTGAAACTCATTAATAAAGTGTACTGTCAAACTAATGTATTTTACTGTAGGGCTCATTTGATCTTGTAAACTAAAGGTCTGTTGTAGGCGTGTAAACAACGTGTGCGCTCTGTTTCAACTTCTCCTTAAATTTTGTTATGCAGTGTTGGGATGGCGACTTGGGAGAAACATGCTAGGTGGAGTCTTGTATCTCCTGTCAAGCTTGTTTATCTTCTTGAAGCTGTCTTTGCTTACTGTGTAAATAGGAGCCATGTCTTTGGCTATGTGGTAGGTTACGGCCTTTGTCTTTTATTAATTTATTTTCCCAGTTGGTAGTTAGTCTTGTTTCATCTCTTCAACTCCCGTACGGACTGGGGAGAGGCGAAGGTTGAGAGCCGTAACGCAACCCAGCCAAGCCGCGCTGCTTCTTGACACAATGTCCGCTTAACCCGGAAGCCAGCCGCACCAATGTGTCGGAGGAAACACAGTACACCTGGCGATCGTGTCAGCGTGCATTGCGCCCGGCCTGCCACAGGAGTCGCTAGAGTGCGATGGAATAAGAACATCCCTGCCGGCCAAACCCTTCCCACCAGCAATCCATCCCTGTTTAACATAGGTGGCTGGCTGTAGCTGAGGGGCTTTGCTGCTGTCGAGAGCTTTTTTCACCTTGCAATTGTCGTAAAGTAGGGGATGGTTCTATAAATGATTTGAATATGTTAGTCGCCACAACACTGAAGCAAACACATTTTGTGCAACACTTGCATTTGGTTGATATTGGTTTGTCTGCATAAATACTGCCATACCACTGAAGACGCCTTTCTTTGGCACCAAATCAATCTCGTTAGCACTCGCAGCTCTCATATTTCCGAGGTTTACTGAGGTAAAGCCCTTTCTCTCATCACCAGCGTCTAACTGTACACAGGGACATTTGTGATTGGCCAGCATGTACATGCCATGCCACGTGAGAGCCTGCTTGTGATTAGTCAGCATCCTCTGCATGTAGAGAGTGAATGAATAGAGTCTAGCGCATCTCATTGGCGGTATCGTAAGTCTATTTTTTAGTTGTATTAATGGATTGAATTTTTTATTTTTTTAATAATTACATGAAAATCGCAGACTCTTGCTATTTATGGATATTGCACATGTCAATATCAAATATTTGTTCTGAATTTTATTAAACATGCCTTGTGTTGAAGGGAATGTGAGCTGGGTGTTGCATCATGATTTGCTTCAACTGCTAACAGAAGACCTAAGACTGGCCTGTTAATGTTTGTGGACTAGCTTCAGATCGCTGTTAATGTTGTAGTTGTAATAGGATGTTCAGTCTTGCTCTGATGCACTGTTTGCATTGTTTGTTATAAAAAATAAACAACTGTTTTCGGCAGCAAGCTGCCTTAACCTGTCTGGGAACGGGGTTCCGCTAGCAAACAGCCAATTAAATTGCAGGGCGCCAAATACAAATCAACAGAAATCTCATAAATCAGATTTCTCAAACATAGAAGCATTTTACACCATTTTAAAGATACAATTCTCGTTAATCGAGCCACAGTGTCTGATTTCAAAAATGCTTTACAGCGAAAGCTCCACAAACAATTGTTAGGTTACAGAAAAACCCTGCCATTTTTTCCAGCCAAAGAGGAGTCACAAAAAGCACAAATAGAGATCAAATTAATCACTAACCGTTGATGATCTTCATCAGATGACACTCATAGGACTTCATGTTACACAATACATGTATGTTTTGTTCGTTAAAGGGCATATTTATATCCAAAATATCTAATTTTACATTGGCGTGTTATGTTCAGTAGTTCCAAAACATGCAGTGATTTTGCAGAGAGCCACATCAATTTGCAGAAATACTCATTATAAATGTTGATGAAAATACAAGTGTTTTGCATGGAACTTTAGATAAACTTCTCCTTAATGCAACCGCTGTGTCAGATTTAAAAAAACTTTACGGAAAAGCATAATCTGAGTACGGCGCTCAGAGCCCAAAACAGTCAAAATAAATATCCGCCGTGTTGCGCAGTCAACATTAGTCAGAAATGGCATCATAAATATTCACTTACCTTTTGATCTTCATCAGAATGCACTCCCAGGAATCCCAGTTCGACGACAAATGTTTGATTTGCTCCATCAAGTCCATCATTTATGTTCAAATAGCTTCTTTTGTTAGGCCGTTTGGTAAACAAATACAAACGTGTACAAACGTGTCAAACTAAGTATACAAACGTGTCAAACTAAGTATAGAATCCATCTTTAAGATGTTTTTATCATAAATGTTCAATAATGTTCCGACCGTAGAATTCCTATGTCTGTAGAAAAGCAATGGAACGTAGCTACCTTTCACGTGAGTGCGCCAGACCGAGGCTGTGGCACTCTGCCAGACCACTCACTCAAAGAGCTCTTATGAGCCCCTCCTTTAGAGTAAAATCCTTAAAACAGGTTCTAAATACTGTGGAATCTAGTGGAAGCCTTGGGAAGTGAAACACAACTAATATCACCCAACATTCCGGCGCCGACAGAGATGGCCGCCTCGCTTCGCGTTCCTAGGAAACAATGCAGATTTTTTGTTTTTTTACGTGTTATTTCTTACATTAGTACCCCAGGTCATCCTAGGTTTCATTACATACAGTCGAGAAGAACTACTGAATATAAGATCAGCGTCAACTCACCATCAGTACGACCAAGAATATGTTTTTCGCGACGCGGATCCTGTGTTCTGCCTTTCAAACAGGACAACGGAATGGATCCCATGCAGCGACCCAAAAAAACGACTCAGAAAAAGAGGGAAACGAGGCAGTCTTCTGGTCAGACTCCGGAGACGGGCACATCGTGCACCACTCCCTAGCATTCTTCTCGCCAATGTCCAGTCTCTTGACAACAAGGTTGATGAAATCCGAGCAAGGGTAGCATTCCGGAGGGACATCAGAGACTGTAACGTTCTTTGCTTCATGGAAACATGGCTCACTGGCGAGACGCTATCGGAGGGCCTCAGACATCATTCAAACAGTTTTAGAATCTTCAGTGTTATCCAAATGTACTAATTATATGCATATTCTAGCTTTTACGGCTGAGTAGCAGGCAGCTTAATTTGGGCACGTTTTTCATCCAAGCCACCCAATACTGCCCCCTACCCCAAAGAAGTTAATGTAGTTGTGCACAAGCACAAATCGCCACATCCGTAATTTTTTTGTACTGTCCGACTCTGCCATCTTGGTAATTTTTACTTGGCAAGAAAGTTATCCAATATTAGGCTATCCATACACCTTTGAAATGTCTTCACGTCTAGAAGAGCCTCCAGGCTGACGTCATAACAGTTAATTTTGAATGAGGGAAAAAAATATTACAGGGGTAAAACTAATCCCGCCCAAATCGTCCACTGTAAAAACACCGGACATGCTGGGGTGATAATTACATAACCGATGTCCAATAGTAATACTAGTCCCCTGCGAATAGGGCTAAAGTAACCCACAGGGTGTGTCTGTATATGGAAAAATACATGTTTTACATTTTCTACCAATCAATTGATCTAAAAAAAAAAACACTTGCGGCTGAACACAATTTTTTTTAGTGTCTGGCACAGCCCAACTGTTTCTAGCTACTCAACCAACCTAATGAGAACTTGATTGTGTGTACATGAATCCCAAAGTTTTTAGACTCGCCTGTACTGATATTGTTTTGAGTTGATCTGAGGATGCTGAACGTCCGACCTCGAAGTCCCCTGAATTGATTTCCCCCATAATGTGAATTAAAATTGGATGAGTACTGTGAATGTGACCTCGGATGGGGACAATGGACCTACTGTTGGATAGTCGGGGGTGTAAGCCTATATGTTGAATTACTGGGGGGGCTTAACCTTTTCACAGGTACCAACAAACGTGTGAACCTTCTACAGTGGTCCCTGCCACGCATGCTTAAACCGGTTGGATTAGAAAGCTCACCAAGAACGTCCAGTTTCGATTGACGCAACAGTAAGCGTTTGAGCTAGCCACACTTTTTTAGAACCATTTTGCACAAACAGTCCGTACAAAGTTATGTCCTGAATGTGACAAGTTTATTTTGGAATGTTAAGACATTCACAGAAATAGCAACAGCATACATATTCATCCAAACCAGAAAATGTGGACTACATTCGTCCAAGCGCTAACTGAGGAGACATTGATTTAACACAAGCATATTAGGAAACTTTAGGCTGACAGAGACCACAATATGAATTATCTAATACCAATTACTATTTATAATAGAGCTCAACATTGATCTAAATATTTGAGTAAGTAATCCGTCGATGGGTAGTTTGTGTGTGCCGCCATGTAAAAGAGACAAGATTAGTTTGGTCTGTTTACAGTATTCATTTTGAAGGGGGTGTGTCGTCTACGATCAGTTACTTACCTTCATTCACTGCCGGAAGTTTACTCGAAAGATGAGTGAACCATTCCTTGACCACAACGTCTGACAGACGTTTACGTGACAGCCAGAATGCATTATATAATGTCAACACACGGCGCCACGCATAGCTGGCAAATAGCTTAGCATTAGCTCATTATAATTAGTACGACCTTCAAATAAGTATTTTACACACATCATAGGTGTCCATTACAATTTATGCAATAATTAGAATGCATTATTTGTCACCAGTACATGAAAAGGTGAATAAAACTGTAAATACATACATGCAAGCATGCATACATGCATATTTCATGCTACAGTAGAAACGACAACACGATATACAGAAAATAAGGCACTTACTTTGATGCACACATCCACACACATTTGTTTGTAAGGAAAACAATGGAGGCAATGTGAGCTCCAGCCAGAAAATAAACGTAAAATGCCTATTGTAGTTGGAAACACAAGCAAATTAATGGAATATCTACATATGCATACAGAGGCCCATTATCAGAAACCATCACTCCTGTGTTCCAATGGCACGTTGTGTTAGCTAATCCAATTTTGTCATTTTAAAAGGCTAATTGGTCATTAGAAAACACTTTTGCAATTATGTTAGCACAGCTGAAAACTGTTGTGCTTGTTAAAGAAGCAATAAAACTGGCCTTTAGACTCGTTGAGTATCTGGAGCATCATCATTTGTGTTTTCGATTACAGGCGTAAAATGGCAAACACAACTTAATTCTGAAACTCATCAATCTATTCTTGTTCTGAGAAATGAAGGCCATTCCTTGAATAGAATGGAATAGCCTTCATTTCTCAGAACAAGAATAGACCGACGAGTATCAGAAGAAAGTTCTTTGTTGCCTACATTTTATTTGTGTGCTTCTACTTAGGCGTACATCATGTACTCATTGTAAAAAATGTCAGCGTAGATCCCTGAACTATAATAATAAATACGCAATATCACTCAGCATTTTGTGGCAGGACAGGCACTTTGTTGATGCTTAATGTTCAGTTGTAGATATGTTTGTTTTTATTATTGTATCTAAATTATTTTAACATTGGTTTAAAGACGGTCACAAAAACTAAATTAAGCAGTTATACCCCATTATTACTTACTGTTAATCATTGTTTTTGAAACATTAGAAAGCGTGCTCAGTTTGATTTTTGGTGTAATTACGTATAATTTATTTTTTAACTGCTGCAGTTGTAGTGTAGGCCTACTGACCTTTACCTTCCTCCCCCACAGGAGCACCATCTACAGCGGGCTATCTCGGCACAGCAGGTGTATGGGGAGAAACGGGACAACATGGTCATCCCCGTCCCCGAAGCAGGGAGCAACATCGCCTACTACGAGTCCCTATACCCTGGGGACTTCAAGATGCCAAAGCAGCTCATTCACATACAACGTAAGGAGTATTACTGTTCATGTAGCCTGTTTGTCAGCATTCTTTGTTTTTCTGTTGTCTCTTTGGTCAGTCGGTAGATGCTTGTTTTTCTTCTCTTGAGTGTGTGCACATACTGCAGTTTGTTCATGCTGCTGTTTGTTTGCAGTGCATGTGTGCTCTGTCTAGGGTATGTTTAAAGCCCCAGTGCAGTCAAAATGTGGTGTTATGTTATATACACTGCTCAAAAAAATTAAGGGAACACTAAAATAACACATCCTAGATCTGAATGAATGAAATATTCGTATTAAATACTTATTTCTTTACATAGTTGAATGTGCTGACAACAAAATCACACAAATATTATCAATGGAAATCTAATTTATCAACCCATGGAGGTCTGGATTTGGAGTTACACTCAACATTTAAGTGGAAAACCACACTACAGGCTGATCCAACTTTGATGTAATGTCCTTAAAACAAGTCAAAATGAGGCTCAGTAGTATGTGGCCTCCACGTGCCTGTATGACCTCCCTACAATGCCTGGGCATGCTCCTGATGAGGTGGTGGATGGTCTCCTGAGGGATCTCCTCCCAGACCTTGACTAAAGCATCCGCCAACTCCTGGACAGTCTGTGGTGCAACGTGGTGTTGGTGGATGGAGCGAGACATGATGTCCCAGATGTGCTCAATTGGATTCAGGTCTGGGGAACGGGCGGGCCAGTCCATAGCATCAATGCCTTCCTCTTGCAGGAACTGCTGACACATTCCAGCCACAGAACGTTCTCCACAGCGTCTCCAGACTGTCACGTCTGTCACATGTGCTCAGTGTGAACCTGCTTTCATCTGTGAAGAGCACAGGGCGCCAGTGGCGAATTTGCCAATCTTGGTGTTCTCTGGCAAATTAAAAACGTCCTGCACGGTGTTGGGCTTGTAAGCAGAACTCCCACCTGTGGACGTCGTGCCCTCATACCACCCTCATGGAGTCTGTTTCTGACCGTTTGAGCAGACACATGCACATTTGTGGCCTGCTGGAGGTAATTTGGCAGGGCTCTGGCAGTGCTCCTCCTTGCACAAAGGCGGAGGTAGCGGTCCTGCTGCTGGGTTGTTGCCCTCCTACGGCCTCCTCCACATCTCCTGATGTACTGGCCTGTCTCCTGGTAGCGCCTCCATGCTCTGGACACTACGCTGACAGACACAGCAAACCTTCTTGCCACAGCTCACATTGATGTCCCATCCTGGATGAGCTGGACTACCTGAGCCACTTGTGTGGGTTGTAGACTCCGTCTCATGCTACCACTAGAGTGAAAGCACCGCCAGCATTCAAAAGTGACCAAAACATCAGCCAGGAAGCATAGGACCTGAGAAGTGGTCTGTGGTTATCACCTGCAGAACCACTCCTTTATTGGGGGTGTCTTGCTAATTGCCTTTAATTTCCACCTGTTGTCTCTACATTTGCATAACAGCATGTGAAATGTATTGTCAATCAGTGTTGCTTCCTAAGTGGACGGTTTGATTTCACAGAAGTGTGATTGACTTAGAGTTACATTGTGTTGTTTAAGTGTTCCCTTTATTTTTTTGAGCAGTGTATATATTTCCACAAGGTTGGAGTAATATTGTGAAATTGTGAAAATTATGAAAATGTAGTTTTAGTTTAAGAGTAGTTTCAAAAGACCCTGAAATTTCTTTTTTGGTAGGATGGAGTTTTGGCCTTCAATGTTGACGTCACCATGCGGTAAATTAGTTAGGTGCAATACATCAATAAGATAGCGTTTCAAACCTCTCTGCCAATAAAGGCTATTTTCTTTTAGTTTTACCCTTCCAACTCAGACCACTAACAGACAGTCGTTGTAAAGTTCTTGTTTGAGAAATTGCCCTTTTAAGAACCTGTTTTTTGTTTCTGTTTTCAATAAAAAAAAATAAGGTTGTACGGTACTTAATTGTTACTCAAAGAATTTGATATTGAGATTAAATTGGCTGCATTGGACCTTTAAGTGATTGTCAGCCCCTGGGGTTTCTCTAATAGCAGCAGTGTGATCCAGAGGTGTCCTGTGGTCTGAAAACATTTGAGCACACTCGCACAGTGAGAGAGGGCACATATGGGAAGGTAGAGGGGCACAGGCTAGGCAGGGGGGTGTGGGACACTGAATAGTCTAAGCCCAGGGGACCCCCTCTCAGCCCCAGCTCACAAACACTCCTGTCAGCTCTGTTTTTTTTCTAAGGGGCTTTCATGTCGAACCAAAGGCAAAGGGAGGGCAGGCTTTTTGCAAGCTTAGTGTATTTCTGGAGTTCGCAGCATTAAGCTGCTGATTGTGATCTGTGCTAAATTTAGAGATGTGTGTTTTTACCAGAGTTCCTATGGTCATCTTTCTGTAACCCCTATTCACTATTAAGTACACTGTTTTTCTAGGGCCCTGGTGATCTGTTAAAAAGTAGTGCACTATATAGGGAATTGGGTGCCATTTGGGAAGCACTACCACTTGAAGTGTTGGAACATGTTCTTGGGCTAAAAGGCACGAGTATGGACTGAAGATGGCGGTGCAGAATGCCTTGTAAAAAAGCGTAGAAATTAATGTGCTTTATCACTGATCTGCGCACTCCTGGCCAAAATCATCCAAACTGGATAATATAACTCAAAACAACTTGTAAGGTTAGAGAATTTTATTAACATACTACTGACGCAGTCAACACCAAAACATGGCATAGCGTTAACACAGACAAAATGAAAAACCAAACTCTAAAAGAAAACTAGACTCTAAGACTGACACGGATGACCGTAAATAATAATATGGGTAAAATCCCCAAAATCCAACAGTTTATAAGTAAACTATAAATTCACTTTTCTAGTTAGGGAATTTTGTTAAATAATTCATTCAATTTTTTTTTACGTATACTATTTATAAATATACTGAACAAAAAATATATAAATAAAACATAATTGTAATGAAGTCAATTAGGCCCTAATCTATGGATTCCACATAGCTGGGAATACAGATATGCATCTGTTGGTTACAATATATAAAAAATAAAAGTTTTTTAAAAGTAGTGGCGTGGATCACAAAACCAGTCACTATCTGGTGTGACCACCATTTGCCTCGCGCAGCACGTCACATCTCCTTCGCATAGAGTTGATCAGGCTGTTGATTGTGGCCTGTGATTGGACATACTGCCAAATTCTGTAAAATGATGTTGGAGGCTTATGGTAGAGAAATTAACATTGAATTCTCTGGCTACAGCTCTGATGGACATTACTGCAATCAGCATGCCAATTGTTCGCTGTGGCATTGCGTTTTGTCAAAACCGCACATTTTAAAACTCTATTGTCCCCAGCACAAGATGCATCTGTGTAATGATTGTGCTGTTGAATCAGCTTCTTGATATACCACCCTGTTAGGTGGATAGATTATCTTGGCAAATAAGAAATGCACACTAACAGGGATGTAAACAGATTTGTGCACAATTTGAGAGTATTTTTTCACGTTTGGAAAATGTCAAAGATTTTGCTACGATGGAAAGGACAATACCTGTGTATTTGTGGAAAAATCACCTTGATTCATTCTTTATTCATATCCTAGTTTACCTATTTACTTATGGCCCTGCCTACTTCTGACAACTTTTTTTTATTAATTACATGAGCACAAAATATTCTGCTTTATTTGAAACCGCAAGCCAGACACAATTGAAACGGGCCTATGTGCCCTCAAAGTATTCATAGCCCTTGACGTATTCCACATTTAGTTACAGCCGGAATTAAACATTCATTATAAATACTGACTTATTTTTTTATTCTCACCAATTTACTAACACTACCCTATAATGACAATGTAAAAACACCTTTTTAGACGTTTTTGCAAACATATTGAAATTGAAATACGGATATCTAATTTACTTAATTATTCATACCCCTGAGTAAGTACTAATCAAATCCAATCAAACTTTTATTAGTCACTTGCACATGGTTAGCCGATATTAATGTGAGTGTAGCGAAATGCTTGTGCTTCTAGTTCCAACAGTGCAGTAATATCTAACAATTCCCCAACTACAGAATACACACATCTAAAGAGATGAATGAGAATATGTACATATAAGTATATGGATGAGCCATGGCGGCATAGGCAAGGTCCAGTAGACGGTATAAAATACAGTATATGGGTCAAAGACGTGTAAGACTTTCAAAGTAGCAAAAAAATGTCACCTAATTAGTTATATTCAATAATAAAGCCAATTCATTTTTATTGTGATTCAGTATAACATAGTGTTTCAAAAATATATAATAACTATAGCAATTTTTTTGTAATCACAAGGTTATTATATCCATGCTTGGCAGAAATATAACTACCCAGAAAAAATAACATTTTATTTTGAGTACCACATACAGTTGAAGTCGGAAGTTTACATACACCTTAGCCAAATACATTTAAACTCCGTTTTTCACAGTTCCTGACATTTAATCCTAGTAAATATTCCCAGTCTTAGGTCAGTTAGGATCAACACTTTTATTCTAAGAATGTGAACTGTCAGAATAATAGTGATTTATTTCAGCTTTTATTTCTTTCATCACATTCCCACTAGTCAGAAGTTTACATACACTCGATTAGTATTCGGTAGCATTGCCTGCAGCAAAGCACCCCCACAACATGATGCTGCCACCCCCGTGCTTCACGGTTGGGATGGTGTACTTTGGCTTGCAAGCCTCCTATTTCCTCCAAACATAACAATGGTCATTATGGCCAAACAGTTCTATTTTTGTTTCACCAGACCAGGGGACTTTTGTCCAAAAAGTACGATCTTTGTCCCCATCGTAGTCTGGCTTTTTTTTACGGCAGTTTAGAGCAGTGGCTTCTTCCTTGCTGAGCGGCCTTTCAGGATATGTTGATATAGGACTTGTTTTACTGTGGATATAGATACTTTTGTACCTGTTTCCTCCAGCATCTTCACCTGGTCCTTTGCTTTTGTTCTGGGATTGATTTGCACTTTTCGTACCAAAGTACGTTCATCTCTAGGAGACAGAACGCGTCTCCTTCCTGAACGGTATGACGGCTGCGTGGTCCCATTGTGTTTATACTTGCGTGCTATTGTTTGTACAGATGAACGTGTTACCTTCAGGCGTTTGGAAATTGCTCCCAAGGATGAACCAGATGTGGAGGTCAAAAAATAATAAATTGTTTTCTTTTTAAATCTGAGGTCTTGGCTGATTTCTTTAGATTTTCCCATGATTTCAAGCAAAGAGACACTGAGTTTGAAGGCCTTGAAACCATCCACGGGTTCAACTCCGATTGACTCATTATGTCAATTAGTTTCATGATTACCATCATGTGATATGCTTTAAAATGGCTTTTTACTTTTGTTATACTTAATGACATTGAAGCGCAGAAGTCCTGACAAAAGTAAAAATATCGCCCATTCTATATATTGTTGCGAACACTAACACAATTATGCCACGGGAGTTAATTTATATTTTTAGGATGAATTAATCCATTTTAAAATTGCACAAGGTGGGTTTGAGACCCAGGGCCTCCAACTTGATGAAGAGCTTGGAGGGTACTATGGTGTTGAATGCTGAGCTGTAGTCAATGAACAGCATTCTTACATGGGTATTCTTTTTGTCCAGATGGGATAGGGCAATGTGATGGTGATACTGTCATCTGTGGACCAGTTGGGGCGGTATGCAAACTGAAGTGGATCTAGGGTGGCCGTTAAGGTGGGTGCTTGATCCTTGACTAGCCTCTCAAAGCACTTTATGTTGACAGAAGTGAGTGCTCCAGGACGGTAGTAGTTCAGTTCTTTGCTGCCTTGGGTACAGGAACAATGGTAGCCTTCTTGAAGCATGTGGGGACAACAGCCTGGGATAGTTAGCGATTGAATATGTCTGTAAACACACCAGCTAGCTGGTCTGCGCACGCTCTGAGGATGTGGCCAGGGATGCCGTCTGAGCCAGCAGCCTTGCGAGGGTTAACACATTTAAAATGTTTTACTCACGTCAGCCACGGAGGAAGAGAGGGGGGACGCAGTCTTTGTTAGCAAGCCGTTACGGTGGCATAGTATTATCCTCAAAGCGGGTAAAGAATGTGTTTTAGTTTGTCTGGAAGCGTGACGTCAGTGTCTGTGACGTGGCTGTTTTTGTAGTCCGTGATTTCCTGTGGACCCTGCCACATACGTCTCGTGTCTGAGCCGTTGAATTACAATTCCACCTTATCCCTGTACCGGCATTTCGCCTGTTTGATTGCCTTGCAGAGGGAATAACTACACTGTTTATATTCAACCATATTTCCAGACCCCTTTCCATGGTTAGATGCAGTGCATCGCACTTTCAGTTTAGTGCGAATGCGTCCATCCATCCACGTTTTCTGCTTAGGGTAGGTTTTAATAGTCACAATGGTTAGCGCCAATGGATTTCTTTATAAACGCACTCACCAAGTCAGCATATAGGTCAATGTTGTTCTGAGGTTGACCAACATATTCCAGCCCGCGTGATCAAAACAATTTTGAAGCGTTGTTTCCTATTGGTCAGACCAGGGTTGAATGGTTCTCGTCACTGGTACATCCAGTTTGAGTTTCTGCCTATAAGACGGAACGAGCAAGATGGCGTCGTGGTCAGATTTGCCGAATGGGAGAGCAGGGGAGTGCTTTGTTATGCGGAGTTAGAGTAGCAGTGGTCGAGAGAATAATCCCTGCGTGTCGTGCAATCAATATGCTGATAGAATGTAGGTAGCTAAAATTTGCTTTGTTAAAATCCCCAGCAACAAATGCAGCCTCCGGATATATAGTTTAAATAGAGTCCAGTGAAGTTGCTTGAGGGCCGTTCACTTGTGGGGGAACGTACACAGCTGTGACTATAACGGGTGAGAATTCTCTTGTTAGGTAAAATGGCCGGCATTTGATTGTAAGGAATTCTAGGTCGGGTGAGCAGAAGGACTTGAGTTCCTGTATGTTGTTATGATTACACCATGAGTTGTTAATCATAAAGCATACACCCCGCCCTTCCTCTTCCTAGAGATGTTTATTTCTGTCGGCGCGATGCATGGAGAAGCCCGCTGGCTGAACCGATTCCGACAACATATCCCGAGAGAGCCATGTTTCTGTCTCTCTGGAAGGCAACCCTTGCTCGTATTTCGTCTACCTAGAGACTGGACATTGGCGAGTAGTATACTCTGGAACGATGTGCACGTCTACGGAGCCTGACCAGAAGGCCGTTCCGTCTGCCCCTTCTGCTGCGGCGGTGTTTTGGGTCGGCTACTGGGAATCAGGTCCATTGTCCTGGGTGGTGTTCCGAACAGAGGATCCGCTTCGGGAAAGTCGTATTCCTGGTCGTAATGTTGGTAAGTTGACGTTGCTCTTATCCAATAGTTCTTCCCGGCTGTATGTAATCATCTTTGCCAGCGATTTTAAAGCTGTGAATGTTTGTGTAAGTCTCTTAGTGCTTTCCGCACCTGGATTGTGCAGCATTTGCCCATTTTATTATCGTTTTTTAATTCCTCAAGGTCTGTCAAATTGGTTGTTGATCATTGCGAGACAACCATTTCAGGTTTTGCCAGGATATTTAAGTCAACTGTAGCTTGACCACACGTCTTGGTAAGCAACTGCGGTGTAGATTTGACCTTTTAGGTTATTGCCCTGCTGAAAGGTGAATTCATCTCCCAGTGTCTGTTGGAAAGCAGACCGAATCAGGTTTTCCGCTTGGATTTTACCTGTGTTTTGAGCTCTTTTGCTTTCTCTTTTTTTATCTTGAGAAACTCAAGTCCTTTACGATTACAAGCATACCCATAACATGATGCAGCCACCACTATGCTTGAAAATATGTAGAGTGGTACTCGGTAAAGTGTTTTGGATTTGCCCTAAACACAACTCTTTGTATTCGGGACAAAAAGTGAATTGCTGTGCCACATTCTTTGCAGTATTACTTGAGTGCCTTGTTGCAAACATAATGCATGTTTTGGAATATTTTTATTCTGTGCAGGCTTTGTTCTTTTCACACTGTCAATTAGGTTAGTATTATGGAGCAATGTTGTTAATCCATCCTCAGTTTTGTCCTATCACAGCCATTTAAGCTGTAACTGTTTTAAAGTCACCATTGGCCTCATGGTGAAATCCCTGAGCTGTTTCCTTCCTCTCCGGCAAGTTTTATTTTATTTATTTTATTTCACCTTTATTTAACCAGGTAGGCAAGTTGAGAACAAGTTCTCATTTACAATTGCGACCTGGCCAAGATAAAGCAAAGCAGTTCGTGAGGAAGGACACCCGTTTCTTTTGGGTGTGCTGATACACCATCCAAAGTGTAATTAATAACTTCAACATGCTCAAAGGGATATTTAATGCCTGTTTGTTTTTTTAAAACAACCAATTGGAAAACCTCCCTGGTCTTTGTAGTTGAATCTGTTTGAAATCCACTGCTCGACTTAGGCACCTTACAGAGAATTGTATGTGTGGGGTACAGAGATGAGGCAGTCATTCAAAATCATGTTAAACACCATAATTGCACACAGTCCATGAAACTTATTATGTGACTTGTTAAGCACATCTTTACTCCTGAACAAATTTAGGCTTGCAATAACAAAGGGGTTGAATACTTACTGAATCAAGACATTTCAGCTTAAAATGTTTATTTGGCAAAGAATTTGGATAACATGGTAACAATTTGACATTTTGGGGGTATTGTGTAGGCCAGTGACGAAACAAATCTTAATTTAATCCATTTTAAATTCAGGCTGCAACACAAAGTACGTAAAGTCGAGGGGTGTGAATACTTTCTGAAGCACTGTATATAATGAATTCGGAGGAGAGAAATTATTTTAAATAGTAAAGCATTGGATCTCTTGCTAAAGGCTCTAGTCATACAAAAACTATATTAATCTGAACTGGTTCTCAAGCAGATTAGTAAGAATGTCTCATCTTGTGTTCAAAAATGACCCTTTCCCCTTCATTCAGATAGCCTCTCACTTTTGCTTATTTGAAGATTAAGTTGTCTCCAAAATATATCTATTTTTATAACAAGCCATAGAAAGCTGGTTGCAATTTCAGTTTGAGCCACAAGAAAAGGCAGAAATATTTGAACAAATATTATGGTTAAACTCAAATATACAAATTTATAAAGAAAAAAGACAAACATTTGGGGGATGAAGTTTGTACATATCATAAATAGGACTGGTGAAGTTGTTACACATGCAGCTCTATCAAAAAGTTTATCCAACTGATTGCAGCATTACTTCAAACGGAGGAGGCAAGTGTAAAGGGGAGAAGTTAAGGAACTTCTTTCGGCACTGCATAAAAGACCAAAATTGTGATAAAGTATACCATTTTCATTTAATGACCAAAACATGTAGAGCTGTGCCATACAGGTTGCAAAACAGTTAGGAGATTTTCAATGTACCGATTCTATGGCACATTGTTTTGTGTATAATTCATAAACAATGGCAGATTCAAAACTTCGTTTTTCTATTTAAATTATACAACTACCTTGAAACCTATAGAATTATTTATTTATTTGACCTTTATTTAACTTGGCAAGTCAGTTAAGAACAAATTCTTATTTTCAATGACTGCCTAGGAACAGTGGGTTAACTGCCTGTTCATGGGCAGAACGACAGATTTGTACCTTGTCAGCTCGGGGGTTTGAACTTGCAACCTTCCAGTTACTCCAACGTTCTAACCACTAGGCTACCCTGCCGCCCCAGAATGTTATTTGTATGGGGGATACATCTCTGCACATTTTTTCTGAGAAGAAACAGCATCATTAGATCACTTGTTTAGGTATGTGGCTTGTTTTTGTTCGCAAGTTCAGGAATGGCAAAATTGCAACATTTACTTGGAGCTAACGCTGCAAATAGCATTGCTGGGTGATTTTGAAAAGTCCTAGTCAATTGATCAGTAATAGAATACTCACAGCAAAAATGTTTTTTTTTTAATTTACAATCTGTAGAAACTATTAGAATGGAAAAGTTAACAACTTTAGAGGAACAGCACAGAAAAAATATGTCAGTAAGATATCAAAACTGGATGGTCTTCAGAGATAGATGGGAGGAGTTGAGGGTAGCTGAACGCTGGGACTAAAGTCAAAATATAACTAATGTAAAATATACTGCCGTAAAATGTATATATCATGTACTCTGCAAATAAAAATGTCCCTTTTCAGCACCTTGTCTTTCAAAGATAATTAGTGAAAATCCAAATAACTTCACAGATCTTCATTGTAAAGGGGTTAAACACCATTTCCCATGCTTGTTCAGTGAACCATAAACAGTTAATGAACATGCGTCTGTTGAGCGGTCATTAAGACACTAACAGCTAACACATGGTAGGCAATTAAGGTCAGGTATGAAAACGTAGGACACTAAAGAGGCCTTTCTACTGCCTCTGAAAAACGGCAAAAGAAAGATGCCCATTGTCCCTGCTCATCTGTGTGAATGTGCCTTAGGCATGCTGCAAGGAAGCATGAGGACTGCAGATGTGGCCAGGGCAATAAATTGCAGTGTCCGTACAATCTCAACGCTGTGCGTTACAGTGAAGACATCCTCCTCCCTCATGTGGTACCCTTCCTCCTGGATCCTGACATGACCCTCCAGCATGACAATGCCACCAGCCATACTGCTCGTTCTGTGTGTGATTTCCTGCTAAACTGAAATGTCAGTGTTCTGCCATGGCCAGCGAAGAGCCCAGATCTCAATCCCATTGAGCATGTCTGGGACATGTTGGATCGGAGGGTGAGGGCTAGGGCCAGTCCCCCAGAAACGTCCGGGAACTTGCAGGTGCCTTGGAAGAATGGGGTAAAAACTCACAGCAAGACCTGGCAAATCTGTTGCAGTCCATGAGGAGAAGATGCACTGAAATACTTAATGCAGCTGGTGGCCACACCAGATACTGACTGACTTTTGTTTTTGACTCCCCTCCTTTGTTCAGGGACAGACACATTGTTCAATTTCTGTTAGTCACATGTCTGTAGAACTTGTTCAGCTTGTCTGAGTTGTTGAATCTTATGTTCATTCAAATATTTACACATGTTAAGTTTGATGAAAATAAATGCAGTCAACAGATGGAGGACGTTTCTTAAGCTGGAAGTAGAAGCCTACGTGGTGTTGTCCATTTAGTTTACTCCAAATTAGGGGAGAGGTGGTAAGGTCAGGGAGAAATAATAAAGGAACATACTTATTACAAAAGAAAATATGCGGAATTTGAAAGGATACATAATTACATTGTTAGATCACACAATTTATCTGCAATATATTAAAGCTGGTCTACCACCTAAAACAATATATTTTTTAAAAACAAGTTGGTTATTTTTTGTTTACTTCAACCTGTCTTCTCTATCACAGCTTTCAGTTTGGATACAGAGCAGCCGGACTACGACCTGGATTCAGAGGATGAGGTGTTTGTGAATAAGCTGAAGAAGAAGATGGAGATCACCTCTCTGCAGTTTGAGGACATGATCGACCGGCTGGAGAAAGGCAGTGGCACGCAGGTACTTTACCAAACGACAATGCTGAAGGCAGTTCTCTCCGAAAATGGGACGTATGCCAGTGTTTATCAAACCTTTTGTCGACTACCTTTCTGCTTATTTGATAATAAAAAAGTTGAAAGGCTTGAGTACTAGAAAGAACAGTGTGACTAAATGTGTGTTGTCTGCTCAGCTGGTGAACCTGCAGGAGGCAAAGCTGCTGCTGAAGGAGGATGACGAGCTGATCAAGGAGGTGTTTGACTACTGGACCAGGAAGAGGAAAAACTGTCAGAGCAGTTCTCTCATCCCCACGGTGAAGCAGGAGAAGAGGGACGGATCTAGCACCTCAGACCCCTACGTGGCCTTCCGCAGGAGGACCGAGAAGATGCAAACTAGAAAGGTGAGCCACGTCCTAGGTAGGATGACGGAACTGAACAAGGGCTGCATGCAAGTATAATAAACCATTTCACTTTCAGAAAGGTGGCCTTTTCACAGGGCGTTGCAACCCAGGGCATGGTTGAGGGAATGTTCTTACCCACCTTTCTGTATTCACTAGTGTGTAATTTAGCAATGAACTATTCTCAGGAAGTGACAGTATAGCAGAGAACCCAGTTAACATTTTAAAGTAGGAAAATGCCTAACTTAAATGCTGCTCCCATGCTTTATTCCTGCACCAACATAGATGTTAACATCTAACTTGTGTCTGCAGAACCGTAAGAACGACGAGGCTGGGTATGAGAAGATGCTGAAACTGCGGAGGGATCTGAGCCGAGCCGTCACTATTCTGGAGATGATTAAGAGGAGGGAGAAGAGCAAGAGAGAGCTGCTCCACCTCACCCTGGAGATTGTAGAGAAGAGGTGATACATATTTGATATTTTTACGTTTTATTCATATGAATGAGGGAGACTGATGAGGTCATCACCATGAGAAAAGAATGGATAACTTTGTAATCAAAACCCCACCATTTCTCTCTGGGATTTAGTTAATGGACTTTTCTGCTGTTGTGGATTATGAATGAATTGTCCCTGAAAACAATGAAACCGTTATTTTCTCCGCGATTGTAGCAGACTATTAACTGAACAGGTTCTTTTTTTTGACAAACCGGCCATTTTGTATCTTTGGCAATCTGCAGTAGCCTGTCTGGTTGATTAAAACTGCTATGTTTGTTCAAAAAAGGACGTGCTAATACCCATCATACAGGATGCGTCCCAAATGGCACCTTATTCCCTAGTACACTATGGGCCCTGGTAAAAAGTAGTGCACAGGATAGGGAATATGGGAAGCATCCTGTATGATGGTATTAGCATGTTTTTTTTTTAAGGAGACAGGCTCTGCTGCTCATTAATTGGCAGCATCGTTCAGTGCTCTGTTTTGCATGCATTATCAAATAGAGTTCACCTTATTTTTGCAGTAAGGTCGAAGCAATGAGCTCATTGACTTTGACTCGTTACACTGCTGCCCATTAAAAAAACATGGCATTGTCGGCACAGAATGGAATAGAATAAGCTGGGCTTACTGTTGGTTAGTTGCGTATTATATTTCTTAATACTTGTTTTGGGGCTTGTTGTTCCCTTGTGGAGCAGTCTATAATACGTCCCAAATGGCAGCCTATTTCCTATATAGTGCACTACTTTTGAAGAGGGCACATTGGGCTCTGGACAAAAGTAGTGCACTATATCGGAAATAGGGTGCCATTTGGGACTTAACTATCCAAATATCACGTATTAGAATGGAATGGATTTCATCTGAAAGTAGCTGTCACTGACTTCAGACTTTCAGATTTTTTTGTGCTTCTGATTTGTAGTGACATTGCAATTTCTGACTTGTTATCAGCTGGTGGCTCCCTTTATTCCTATGGTTTTATTTTTACTTAGTTATATTGGGATATTCTATTTTTGATGGGAGATGTTTTGCACTCATGCTAAAAGGTGTGTCAGTGGCATGGCAGAGACACAGGTAGCTAACTTCCTTCACTGTACTTTCCTGGTCATTTTCTCAAATTTAGAAATCCAGTAACCTGCAGGTGCAGAGTACGAAAAGTGAAGAAATACAAAAAGATGGCACACTGTTTTATTGTGCAATGTTTTGACCCAAAACGGCCTTTCTCCGAGTCTTTCTTAATCAAGCCCCCTTTATCTCCGTATGTCTTTCCCAGGAACGGCATGCCTGACTACGGCAGTGAGGTGATGGCTGAGGCCCTGGCCCAGAGGGCTCTGGTGAAGCCCATCTACACGATACCCATCATTCCCCTCTCCAACAGCAACCAGTACCGTCACCAAGACCACATGGACATGAAGGACTACAAAACGAAGGTAAGAGACACAGAGGGCATAAAATGTACTTTTTTGTCCACCCGCCAAGTAAATTAGACCAACTGTTTAGCCTGTGTGCAACGCTTCTAAAAATGCATTTTTCACTCAGCTCTTCACATGTGCATAGCCCCCAGCCAGGCAGGCAGTGTTGCAGCTCGAGGAAGGCTATATAGTATTTGAAGTTTAACGTTGTGCAATTATTTTACCAGCTATGAAACAAAACTGAAAATTATATAAAAACAGCATTTATTTTACTATATACAGTTGAAGTCGGAGGTTTACGTACACTTAGGTTGGAGTCATTAAAACTAGTTTTTCAAACAGTCCGCAAATTTCTTGTTCGCAAACTATAGTTTTGGCAAGTCGTTTAGGACATCTACTTTGTGCATGACACAAGCAATTTTTCCAACAATTGTTTACAGATGATTTCACTTATAATTCAATGTATCACAATTCCAGTTGGTCAGAAGTTTACATACACTAAGTTGACTGTGCCTTTAAACATCTTGGAAAATTCCAGAAAATGTCATGGCTTTAGAAGCTTCTGATAGGCTAATTGAGTCAATTGGAGGTGTACCTGTAAATGTATTTCAAGGCCTAACTTCTGCCTCTTTGCTTGATATCATGGGAAAATCAAAAGAAATCACGCCAAAAAATTGTAGACCTCCACAAGTCTGGTTCATCTTTGGGAACAATTTCCAAAAGCCTGAAGGTACCACGTTCATCTGTGCAAACAATTGCACTGAAGTATAAACACAATGGGACCATGCAGCCGTCATAGCATTCAGGAAGGAGACGTGTTCTGTCTCCTAGAGATGAACGTACTTTGGTGCGAATAGTGCAAATCAATCCCAGAACAACAGCAACGTATCTATATCCACAGTAAAACAAGTTCTATATCGACATAACCTGAAAGGCCGCTCAGCAAGGAAGAAGCCACTGCTCCAAAAGCGCCATAAAAAAGCCAGACTACGGTTTGCAACTGCACATGGGGACAAAGATCGTGCTTTTTGGACAAATGTCCACTGGTCTGATGAAACAAAATAGAACTGTTTGGCCATAATGACCATTGTTATTTTTGGAGGAAAAAGAAGGCGGCTTGCAAGCCGAAGAACACCATCCCAACCGTGAAGCACGGGGTTGGCAGCATCGTGTTGTGGGGGTGCTTTGCTGCAGGAGGGACTGGTGCACTTCACAAAATAGATGGCATGATGAGGAAGGGAAAGTATGTGGATATATTGAAGCAACATCTCAAGACATCAGTTAAAGTTAAAGCTTGGTCGCAAATGGGTCTTCCAAATGGACAATGACCCCAAGCATACTTCCAAAGTTGTGTCAAAATGGCTTAAGGACAACAAAACCAAGGTATTGGTGTGGCCATCACAAAGCCCTGATCTAAATCCCGTAGAAAATTTGTGGGCAGAACTGAAAAAGCATGTGCGAGCAAGGAGTCCTACAAACCAGACTGTTACACCAGCTCTGTCAGTAGGAATGGGCCAAAATTCACCCAACTTATTGTGGTTAGCTTGTGGAAGGTCTACCTGAAACGTTTGACCGAAGTTAAATAATTTAAAGGCAATTCTACTAAGTACTAATTGAGTGTACGTACGCCCCTAGTCCACTGGGAATGTGATGAAAGAAATAAAAGCTGAAATCATTCTCTACTTTTATTCTGACATTTCACATTCTTAAAATAAAATGGTGATCCTAACTGACCCAAGACAAGGAATTTTTACAAGGATTAAATGTCAGGAATTGTGATACACCTTAGCCAAATACATTTACTCAGTTTATGTAAACTTCTGACTTCAACTGTAAATGTGGTCATACTTGACTACTTTTATTCACAAATACAAGTGAATTACTCACACAGTGGAGCCCTGACCACCCGACAGAGTGGCTGGTGAAATAGACCTGCCAATGCCAAAATTGACCCGGAGGTGGCCTTGTTCATTTTAGGCCCTCAAGATGCAGATGTTCCCATAGCTGTTGTATTGATAAGGAGACTGAAAAGCGTTATGGCATCTTCAGTAACAGCTTTATTATTCTGAACAAAAATATAAATGCAACTAGGTCAGATTTCTGACATTTGCGTTATTTCATACAAGGAAATCAGTCAATTGTAATTCATAAATTAGGCCCTAATCTATGAATTTCACATGATTGTGGCCGGTGGAATGTTGTCCCTCTCTTAAACGGCTGTGCAAGTTACTGGATATTGTCAGGAACTGGACGCTGTTGTACACGTCAATCCAGAGCATCCCAAACATGCTTGATGGGTGACATGTCTTGAGTATGTAGGCCATGAAAGAACTGGGACATTTTGAGCTTCCAGGAATTGTGTACAGAGCCTTGCGACCTTAGCATGCTGAAACGTGAGGTGTTGGCGGCGGATAAATGGCACTACAATGGGCCTCAGGATCTCATCAATTCAGGGCACTCTTAACCAGCATGGCTACCACGCCATTCTGCAGCAATATGCCATCCCATCTGGTTTGCGCTTAGTGGGACTATCATTTGTTTTTCAACAGGACAATGACCCAAAACACATCTCCAGGCTGTGTAAGGGCTATTTGACCAAGGAGAGTGATGGTGCTGCATCAGATGACCTGGCCTCCACAATCACCCAACCTCAACCCAATTGAGATGATTTGGGATGAGTTGGACCGCATTGTGAAGGAAAAGCTGGCAAGTAGTGCTCAGCATATGTGGGAACTCCTTGAAGACTGTCGGAAAAGCATTCCTCATGGCTAAAATACTGCTATCGGTACGTGGTTCCGCAATGCCGCACGAGACAAACTAAGCATTACGTTTCCATAATCAATGTTCATTGATGCTTCCGTTTCCTGTTTTTGTAGCATTTGCTCTGCGTGCAATTTGAGGAGTTGAGACATGGTATTGTTAGAAAAGTTAACTTCTATTACAGTAAAATAATGTATCAACGTATTCCACTTTCCATATGACCGAGACTGTTGGACCAAACCTCGAATGCAAATAGCTCATTTGAAACCACTTGTCAGAGGAAGAATTAATCTCAGCTTTGTTTTTGTGAGTCACATGGGTAGGGGCTTTGTGTGTGTAAAAGGGAAGGTGCACACAGCACTGAAGATTAGAAGGAGAAGATACCAAAAAGACAACATGAGAACAAGAGGATGTAAACGCTTATAAAACAAATACTTGCTTCATGCGATAGACATTTTGGAAATAATTCAATATATTGCCCAGCCCCAAGGTACATATCGAATCATCTTGAAATTTAAAGATGCGCATCCCTATACTACTTATCACTGGGTGATGAGCGACTCTATTGTTTCTCTCCCAACCTCATCCGTTGATGTAACGCTGACCCTCCACACTCCGAGTCCAAACCCCGCTGTCCCTTTGCTTTCGTTCCTTCCATTGTTTTGACTTATGACACACCCTGCTCCACTGTATTGTAGCATTTCTCCCTGCCTTTTCCCCCTGGGGCCTTGGGTTGAAGGGGAGTTCAGTTCACTAACCCTCAGCAGTGGTGTGTGTGTGTGGGTGGGTCTGGTCAGGGAGAGGCACCATCTGTCTGGGCAGAAGGATATGGCACATGCCTCGCCCACCATCTGCATATCAATGAGTCTTAACTCACTACACTTCTGTTTCTAAATGGTTCTCCCCATCACAGCACCACCTCCATAAGAAATTCTACAGGGCTCAGGCACATTTCTGTTGCTCGTGAAGTAAATGGACCATTAATTAGTCTTCTATATTCTTCCAGCCAGAGAAAACTGAAGTGGTCCGAATGAAGAGGAAGTACGAGAAGAAGCCTAAGATTCCTCCTCTCTCTGCACCCCAACACTCTGGCCCCTCTGTGTTCAACCCCAAGGACCTCAACCAGTACGACTTCCCCAGCTCTGACGACGAACCCTTTTCCCAGGTGAACTCATAAATAACACTGCTGGTGGCGATGAGTGATGCGTCCTAAATGGCACCCTATACCTTATTTATTTACTGTTTATGAAGTGGGATGCCATTTAGGGCATAGATGATGGTAGTGAAGGCGATGGTGTTAAGTATCGGTCTGTATTTGGTGGTGGTAGTAGTAGTTGCTGCGGTAGTAGTAGTTGCTGCAGTAGTAGTAGTAGTAGTAGTAGTAGCTGCAGTTGTAGAACTAGTAGTGGTAGAAGAAGAACTAGTAGTGGTAGAAGAAGAACTAGTAGTGGTAGAAGAACTAGTAGTGGTAGAAGAAGAACTAGTAGTGGTAGAACAGGAACTAGTAGTGGTAGAACAGGAACTAGTAGTGGTAGAACAGGAACTAGTAGTGGTAGAACAGGAACTAGTAGTGGTAGAACAGGAACTAGTAGTGGTAGAACAGGAACTAGTAGTGGTAGAACAGGAACTAGTAGTGGTAGAACAGGAACTAGTAGTGGTAGAACAGGAACTAGTAGTGGTAGAACAGGAACTAGTAGTGGTAGAACAGGAACTAGTAGTGGTAGAACAGGAACTAGTAGTGGTAGAACAGGAACTAGTAGTGGAAGAACAGGAACTAGTAGTGGTAGAACAGGAACTAGTAGTGGTAGAAGGAGTAGAAGAAGAAGAACTGGTAGTGGCAGAGCAAGCACTAGTATAACTAGTAGTGGTAGAAGGAGTAGTAGAACTAGTAGGAGTAGAAGAAGAAGAACTAATAGAAGAAGAACTAGTAGTGGTAGAAGAACTAGTAGTGGTAGAAGAACTAGTGGTAGTGGTAGAACAGGAACTAGTAGTGGTAGAACAGGAACTAGTAGTGGAAGAACAGGAACTAGTAGTGGAAGAACAGGAACTAGTAGTGGAAGAACAAGAACTAGTAGTGGAAGAACAAGAACTAGTAGTGGTAGAAGGAGTAGAAGAAGAAGAACTAGTAGTGGCAGAGCAAGCACTAGTATAACTAGTAGTGGTAGAAGGAGTAGTAGAACTAGTAGGAGTAGAAGAAGAAGAACTAATAGAAGAAGAACTAGTAGTGGTAGAAGAAGAACTAGTAGTGGTAGAAGAACTAGTGGTAGTGGTAGAAGAACTAGTAGCAGAAGAACTAGTGGTAGAAGAAGATATAGTAGAAGTAGAAGAACTAGTAGTAGTAGCAGTAGTTGGGGACATGATCACAATCGTGGCCGTTGTCTAGGTAGCCAGCCACGTTGTTCTTATGGTCTCTGCCTCTTAATGTAACTCACCCATTCCCCCTCTGCGTTTATGTTTAGATCCATTCAGGTTCCTCGGAGGCAGAGGAGGAGAATGACCCAGATGGCTGCTTTGTGTTCCGGAGGAAGGCCGGCTGTCAGTACTATGCTGTGAGTAGAGTAGCTGCCTGCCCTCCTGTGACTCAACTGCTCTATTTATAGCCCTTACGGCACTCTCTCGGACGGCCAGCCACACACAGCCAGGGTTGCCACTGGTCCTGCTGCTTTTTTATCTTCCACATTCTGCTGGCCACACCAATACCTTTCTGACGGAGCTTTCCTCCTTTGTCTCGAACTATCTTCTCTCGCTCTCCTCTCTCTCCCTGTCTCAGTCTCGCCTGGACCAGGGTGGTAACTGGCCATGGGTCAGCCCGTCGGAGGGCGGTTTGGGGGACCCTCGTTTCCGCTACTGTCTCACGTCTCTAACGGTGCCCCGGCGCTGCGTAGGGTTGGCACGGCGGCGCACGGGCAGAGGGGGCAGGTGAGTTCAGGCGCCCTTATTGCTCCCTAAGGCTGTGTCCTAGATGGCACCCTATTCCATATGTAATGCTGTACTTTTGGGCTCAGGTCTAAAGGTAATAGGATTCCATTTGGGACCCATCCCAAATCTCACCTTGTGGCTCTACTAGCCTGGTATAGTAGCCGTTCGTTTGACAGGATCCTATTTCTGTGCTTGATGGCGTTTAGGACAGGGAGTTCCCAACCTTTTTTCCTCTAGGGCCCCAACTCACATTTGACAAAATTGTTGTTAGAATTGCAGCAAATGTGTTTCAATGTAATTTAACAAGACTCTTTACACTTTTTTGATTTAATTATGATGATGATAATAATATACATGGATAAAGAAATTCAAATCTGGACCCTATTTCCTCGAACATTATTCCGCTATCAAATGTTTTATGGTCTTTTACATGAACCTTCTTTGTAACTATACATATTCTTTTGTACAGAACGTGATTTGAACAATTGACGGCGACAGTCTTATACACATTGTATAAGATTACTTTCCAAGCAAAGTCCAATAGTCCAAATTTGTAGCTCAGCTTCTGAATTTTAGAGGTATTCCGATGTGCATCAGTTGAATCTTCCTCTGTTTTTTACTGCTTGTTTCTAGCCTAAACCATCGTGGTTTAATGCGTCGTTTTAGATTGAAATAAACAATTGTTTTTAAATGTATTTTTACAATTATTATTACCATTCAAATCAAAGGAAGTCCCTCCCTTGATTTCGGAACCTCTGGTTTAGGAGATTACGTTTAGCTGGCGACTGTTTCTCGCGCGTGCCCACACGAGAGATATTGGAATCAACTATCAGGTCTTTGAGGAAGGCTAGAACTATAGTACCCTCATAGTGTGATATGCAATTACAGCTGCAAAATGTAATCACACTTATACCACCTGCCTGGGGTTCTGAATATATATCCAGAACTTACCGTCTTGTGTTTTAGGAAGATGAGTCTATAACTGCATCCCAAATGTAACACTATTCCCTGTACAGTGTACTACTTTTGACCAAATGGCACCCTATTTTCCACCAATGGGCCTTTCTCAAAAGTAATGCACTATGTAGGGAATAGGGTGCCGCATCAGTCTTATCAATAAAGTGATTTAGGGTATGTTAACAGTTATATTTGTCCAGTCATGCATATGTTTATAGGTTGATTTGCGTTATTTTGTTTAATTAAATACTGTAGGTGTCAGAATTTAACATCTGGTCAGTCATAAAACCGGAACAGTGTCACGTTCCAAAAAATTTACAATGGGTTTATAGTTAGAAAGTGACTTGCGTTTAACGTAAACTAATGGCTTAGTGTCTAGTGGAGTGGTTCCCAAACTGAGGGGATCCACCACCATCAGTCTGCTGCTCTCTCCCTCCACTGAGACCGACCATCAGATGCAGGCACCATCAGCCCAGTAAAATTAAAGGCGCTTTTTTAAAATTATTACCTTGACTAGCCGGTCAAGGCTAGTCAAGGTAATGTAGCCTCCTGTATGTAGCCTCATCCTTGATATTTTGTAACTTTTTTTTTTTTTTTACATGTTTTACTTTAGTTTATTTAGTAAATATATTCTTAACTCTATTTTCTTTAAAAGTGCATTGTTGGTTAAGGGCTTGTAAGTAAGCATTTCACGCTAAAGTCCACACCTGTTTGTTTTCGGCGCATGTGACAAATACATTTTTTGGGAGAAATGTATACTCAGCTGTGCGACATGTAATACAACAACGGATCTATTACTGGTGTGATCATATAGCCTAACTCAAATGTTGAAATGTGTACAGTACCAGTCAAAAGTTTGGACATACCTACTTATTCCAGGGTTTTTCTTCATTTTTACTATTTTCTATATTGTAGAAATATAGCAACGACATCAAAACTATGAAATAACACACATGGAATCATCTAGTAACCAAAAAAAGTGTTAAACATATCTAAATATATTTGCGCTTCTTCAAAGTAACGAAACTGACTCATGAAGACCGCCACAGGAAAGGAAGACCCAGAGTTACCTCTTCTGCAGAGGATAAGTTCATTAGTTAACTGCTCCTCAGATTGCAGCCCAAATAAATGCTTCACATAGTTCAAGTAACAGACACATCTCAACATTAACTGTTCAGAGGAGACTGTGAATCAGGCCTTCATGGTTGAATTGCTTCAAAGAAACCACTACTAAAGGACACTAATAATAATAAGAGACTTGCTTGGGTCATGAAACAAGAGCAATGGACATTAGACCGGTGGAAAACTGTCCTTTGGTTCCAACCACTGTGTCTTTGAGACACAATCACCTAATTGAGATGGTTTTGGATGTTGGACCACAGAGTGAAGGACAAGCAACCAACAAGTGCTCAGCATATGTGGTAACTCATTCAACACTGTTGAAAAAGCATTCCAGGTGAAGCTGGTTGAGAGAATGCCAAGAGTGTGCAAAGCTGTCATCAAGGCTAAGGGTGGTGACTACTTTGAAGAATATAAAATATATTTAGAATTATTAAACTTTTTTGGTTTTGGGTACTACATGATTCCATGTGTTTAAAAAAAAAAAAAGTTTTGATGTCTTCACTATTCAATGTAGGAAACAGAGAAAATCTATAAAAACCCTTGAATGAGTAGTTGTGTGACTGCTACTGTATATATTGTTTTATGTTCCAAACAGCAATGCATTGGCAGGGCAATTCAAGCAAAGCCAATATGCAGTGGTAATGTATTGGGCCAAAAGCTTACCCCAAATCCTCTGCTAAAATACTGTTTTTAATTGGTTAATGTTGTATAGGCTTAGATTTTTTGTCGCTGCTTGACTTAAAACATAAGCGGTAGTTCTCGGCTTTGTTGGACTCCGTGATCTTGACTCAAAAGGTTGGTGACCAGTGTTCTAGAGTTTTCTCTGTTAACACTGTCAACGCTTCCCTTTACTGTGGCAATTGTGATCGAACCCATGCAATATTAGCCACTTTCAATGCAACATACTGAAACAAAACTAACTATGCAAGAGATTTTGTTGGTCGGCAGAACGCATCGGAGTTGGATTCTACACAGACCTTTGCGGCATGAACAACCTGCAGTTGGCCTATATGCAAATATACCATTGCCATATGTGGATCTGTGCCATTTACTCTGAACTGGACTGTTTACGACATGAGTAGATGCTCCTGTTTTGAGGTGAAAGCGAGTGCTGCGTGTAGCCATTTGTGCACATTTTGTTCATATCCTCTGCTAGTTAGTGAGTTATTTATTAGCCAGGTAATTTATAGTTGGCTATAGGGGAGTAAGTGATTTCCCAAGAAAGCACAAAATGTGTACCTTTCTAGACCTCTTTGAAACGCAAGTCAGGTAAAGAGCTTTATTTATTTTTATATGGGTCAGTGTTGTATTTTGGGCCTGAATAAGCTAAGTAGCCAATAGGGAGAGGGTAGTATAATTTCTGATTCTCTGTAATAATGGTATGGGAATAATGTGGTTTATTTTAAGTGGTTTCTTGCATCAAACACAACCTATTCAGTTGTCCCCTTTTCTGAAGCACAAGTGGATAAACAGGTTTATGTCAAGCCCTGTATGTTTTTCTTTTTTTATTCAAAAGTCTGATGGAATGTAAGCCTACATTGAAAACCACACATTGGCTGCTACTGTAGGTTGAATGATAGAACAGCTATTTCCATGTTACTATGTTATGGGATTCATTTTCTCCAGAGTTTTTGATGGTAGGCCTACATTATGATGAAATAGCCACAGTAGCCTACATGGCCACTGTTAAAACTGTAACTTAAAGTGGGTATAGTCACAGTGATCATAGTAAATGTGCTTTGAAAGTTGCACAGAATTTTCACACGCTCACGTTTGTGCTCAGCAGACCTGAAATTTGCTCAGTGCCGGAAACAATTAGATGGATACATTGCTACTCCCCCAGACAAAAAAATACACTACATGACCAAAAGTCATTCCTCGCCGAACATCTCATTCCAAAATCATGGGCGTTAATATGGAATTGGTCCCCCTTTTGCTGCTGTAATAGCCTCCCTCCACTCTTCTGGGAAGGCTTTCCACTAGATGTTGGAACATGCATGACTTGCTTCCATTCAGCCATGAGCATTAGTGAGGTCGGGCACTGATGTTGGGTGATCAGGCCTGACTCCGTCGGCATTCCAATTCATCCCAAAGGTGTTCGATGGGTTTGAGATCAGGGCTCTGTGCAGGCCAGTCAAGTTCTTCCATACTGATCTCAACAAACCATTTCTGCGTAGACCTCGCTTTGTGCACGATGACATTGTCATGCTGAAACAGGAAAGGGCCTTCCACAAACTGTTGCCACAAAGTTGGAAGCACAGAATCATCTAGAATGTCATTGTATGCTGTAGCATACTTTGAGCCGTGTAGCATACTTTTAGCCATGTAGTGTATATATTTTAAGAAACTCAGTCCGGCTTTCAACTTACTCTTGAAAGTTGTAATAGTAGGATGCACAAGGTGCAATTTTGAAATTGGGTAAACCATAATCAGTTTTCCTCTTGCCATGTCAGTCAGTGCACACCGTAGCGGGCTATTTATAACTTGTCAGAAATGTCCAGATCAACTGGCCCATGTCAGAACATTTTTAGCTAGGTTTTTTAGCCCATAGATTTTTTAAATGTTTGAGTCGCTTAAATATCACATGAATATACATTAGACATGACTCTCCACCAACAAGAGGGGTGTTGTTCATTAACAGTACTTGTGCCTATAGAAATAGATGTGGTGTCCGCGCAGGCGTGATATGTTCCCTGTTGCTGGAGGGGGGCCTGAGTGAAAGTTTGAACACCTGGTCTCTACGAGCAAACCAGAGCGGAGACATGTTACTAAGCGACGCAGACTGTAGCAGCCAGTGTTGCAGACTATTTTTCAGATAATCACTAAATTACGTTTTGCCGTTGCCCCGATGACGCCACAGCACCAATTTGCCTTGCTGAAGCCCAACTGCGGTCCCCTCACCTGGCACACACCCCCTCAGCTTGTGCTTCTTTACCTGTGTGTGTGCTGTTGCTGTGACATCTGTTTCATAGACAGCTTTTCCCACTCTCGTTTGAAGCAGAATTGAGTGGGGAAACTCGCTAAATGTTTTCAAAACCATAGAAATCCTCTGTCAAAACTCCCCAAAGGCAGCCTGAAAAGTAGCTGAATTTGACGCTAGCCTCCTCTACCAAGAAAAGTTGTTGGAGGGGTCTGAACTCAATGTCACTAAATTTGCAACACTGGCTGCTGCAGAGGGAGAGACAGAGGAGCAGCATGCAGCAGCGAACAATGGCTAAGCTAGCAACCGAAAAGTTTCTTAGCATTACTCTCCTGTTCTACTGGTTTTCATAAACTTCCTTTCATTGTCCTGAAGCCAAAGGCACAATTGTTATAATTTTAACAACCTATCCTAGTTCTTGCATGTTTAGATTTCCTATCTTTCTCTTGCATGTTCAGATTTCCCCACTAAGTTTCTAACGGAGATGTTTATCTCTGTCACATGAACCTGCTTGCACCAGGTGCGTCTTTTTTAGAACACTGTTTTCCCACACTGTCGGAAATGCAATGTATTACATTGTCTACTTCATAACAGTAGTTTAGTTGCATGTTCAATAATGAGAAGATAGACTTGCTATTGTCAAATTTCTTAAGCTAGTTATGAAAAATGTTCATTTCTTGTACCCATGCAGAGATTTTGGGGTTGTTGCGTAATTTTACTGGAACTAGTTTTTAACCGTTTGTTAACCCGTCAATGGGGGCCGCTTAGTAGGCAGCAAAATTGACTGGAATTTGCGTCCCTACTGTGATTTGTAAAGAGTGTCTTTCTGATTATGTTTCAGGCTGTTACTGGACAGAGCACACACAGACCTGGACAGCATTTTCCACAGCCTGGACTCGGACCCCGAAACCGAACCACTTCAAGACTCATCTTCCACAAGCTCTCCTCTCCGCAACGTAGAGCCAGCCAGTACCTCAGACGCCAATACCTCGGTCCGAACCAATACTTCCAACAACCACCACCCCTCCTCCTCCATCCCCTCTTTGTCGTCATCTGTGGACCTCAGTGAGATTCTTTTGAACATTAAGTCGTGCCGCTGGAGGCACTTTAGGCCGCGGACACTATCCCATCACCCCCTGGGTGGAGGCGACATCTCACGCTATAGAGGATTTAACCGGACTACGTCCTCGGGACATAGCAAGCTCCTTGGGAGTGGAGTTAACACCCGACCCTGCACTGGCCCTGGAGCTACCCCCGTCACCGGTGAGTTAGTCCACTGTCCTGTGCTGGAGCACTCATCCCTACCTAAGGAGGTTTATGCTAGTATTCAGGCATCAGGTAGCCTGCTTGAGAGTACTGAGTACTTTGTTTCTGTCACTCACTACTTTGCTTTACGCAATGCAGGTATAGGCCTGACGGTGCATGCTAATTTGCTTCTGATTCCTGAATGTAAATGGGATTGACCCCAGCCCTGTGATGGGGTGTGTTTCTGACATTCTGTTTTGACTTTTAAATATAACAAATAGTAGAGAGAACCTGATCCTAGATTAGCACTCCTACTCTGAGATGCTTTTGACCCAGGGCCCATAGGACTTTGGTAAAAAAAAAAAAATAATAATAATTGTGCACTATAAGGGGAAAGGGGTGCCGCATTCCACCCTCTTGCATTAGGGCACTATGTCGATGTTATGCAGGATACGCATTCTCTTTTTAGAAATTATCTTTAGAGATTGTAAAGAGTTTGTCAGGCAGGTAAAGGAGGTGGTTGTTTTGTTTTGACCTTGTTACATGATCATAATCTCTTGAATAGTTTTTCTGTTCTGGAAGAGCTATGAAGGTTTAGTGGGAAAAATCTGAAATCAGCAGGCTTTGAGTGTGTGGGGAGGGGTGTAATTGTAAAATTTCTCCATGACTTGAATTGTGAGCTGCCATATTTTCATTGACCGTGTGCGTGCGCGCATGTCTGTTGCTGTGACCGTAGGTCTGTTGCGGTGACCTTATTACTGTCACAGCACCAGCGGTCATGAGTCATGACCGTAATCTCCTTTTGTGCACTCTGATTTGTGTTGGGAATACGCAAATCGCTAAAGACCATCAATTTGCTAATGGCCTGGTTCTCAGGGCTCTATTTATCCCGCTAACCACTGACATCAATGCACATGCAATCGAAAATCACATCTCACTTTAAAACACACTGATTGATCAATTTGAAGAAAGAAGTTCAACAGGTTGTAACTGAGTGTATAACATGGTTTTTGGGGATGTTTCGAAGCCTAACGCAACAAAATGGACATCACTTCATAAGTTGATTGATTTTAATTCCAAACATCCATAGGCATGTTGGAGCTTGTGCATACACATAGGCCTATATATGAGCCCAAGCCGGGGGGGAAACTTTTAAATTAATTTTTTAATAATGATTGTGACATACAATATATTTGTATTTAGCTGCACCAGACAGGATGCTCTTGCCAGCATACTTGGCGTGCAACATGTATGCTGTGGCGTGTATGGGCTTCAGGCGGAAGTCTTCATGCTTTTTGATGTATTTCAGCGCAACAGTGAAGTGGGCAGGGCAGTACAGTTTTCTTCTGTTACATCTGCAAGCAGAGTCTGAACATCAGACAGGATGGCATTGTCTCCCTCAATCCGTGCAACGATTACTGCTATGGGTTTCAGGAGTTTCTGGCTGCTTACCACTACCAAAATACATCATCCAGGAGGATCCTCTTGATGGGGCTGTCCATATAGGCAGATTGTGATATGGCCATTTCTAAGAAACTCAGGTGTTGCTGGGCAGCTTCAATGTGGTGCTCTTATTCTTCTCACTTTGCTTGGTGAGGTAGATTGCTGCTTTAACTTGATGACCCTTCACATACCTAACCATTTCCTTGGCTTTCTTGTAGTGTATCCATGGTTTTCAGTGCCATGATGTCCTTGAGGAGCAGATTCAATGCATGAGCAGCATAGCCAATGGGTGTGATGTGAGGGTAGGACTCTTTCCACTTTAGACCAAGCAACCTTCATGTTCACAGCAGTGCAAGTGCCTTCTGTGGTCCAAGGGCATTGACTGCCTTCAGCTTATCAGCTTATCTGCAATGTAGAGACCGTCCGTGTCTGTTGTCCCTTGTGTCTATGCTCTTGTAGAATACTGGTTGAGGGGTGGAGATGATGTAGTTAATTATTCCTTGCCCGCAAACATTCAACTCCCCATCAGAGATGATTGCAATACAGTCTGCATTCTCTATGATTTGCTTGACATTTACTTGAACTCTGTTGCATCTAGCAAATGAGTAGATTATGTTATGTAAGTGTATGTTGGACGATGAACATTGTGATATCTCTTCCAATACACATTGACTGTGAGCATCAAAGGTGAACCTGTTGCATACACAGTTCGAGCAAGACATCCATCAGCATTTCTCTATGTTCCTCCATTGAGTCAAAAAAAATCTTCTGATTCCAGGAGGACCATGAGCTGTTGCTATCGATAAGGTGTCTGATTCATAATTTTTACCTTGATTAGGAGGAGGGACTTATGTCAGAGGTTGCTTGTTGTGAGCGCTGAGGGGACTTTATGCACTAGGCCAGAGGATTCTGCGTCTTTGTTGCATTCTAAACATATGATTTGACACAGTATTTGCAAATGTACACAGCTTTTCCCTATACCTTAGCTGCAGTGAAATGTCGCCACACATCAGATAGTGCCCGTGGCATTTTCCTGTGAAGATTAGTGGGGGAAATTGTTTTAAAAAACACCTACAATTCCATGTACATATAAATAGTTAAGCAGTTAGATTAAACAACTTATTTGTAAGATAAATGTTTTAAAATGAAACGTATGGAAACGGGTGAATTAACTCAGTTTGCAGGCTGAAGCAAGCTAAAAATCCAAATCCATCCAGGGCGCCAAATCAACAGAAATCTCATAAATCAAATTTCTCAAACATACAAGTATTAGGCACTATTTTAAAGATAAAATTCTCGTTAATCCAGCCACAGTGTCTGATTTCAAAAATGCTTTACAGCGAAAGCTCCACAAATGATTATGTTAGGTCACCACCAAGTCACGGAAAAACCCTGCCAATTTCCCAGCCAATGAGAGGAGTCGAGTCAGAGAAAATGAATCACTAACCTTTGATCTTCATCAGATGACACTCATAGGACTTCATGTTACACAATACATGTATGTTTTGTTCGATAATGTGCATATTTATATCCAAAAATCTGTTTACATTGGCGCGTTACGTGCAGTAATGTTTTGATTCCAAAACATCCGGTGATTTAGCAGAAATAATCATAATAAACATTGATAAAATATACAAGTGTTATTCACAGAATTAAAGAAAGACTTCTCCTTAACCTGTTATGGCTACATCCCTTTGTTCTCAATTTCCGCCTGAAGACATACCCTAATCTAACTGCCTGTAGCTCAGCCCCAGAGGCAAGGATATGCATATTCTTGGTATCATTTGAATGGAAACATTCTGAAGTTTGTGGAAATGTTAATTGAATGTAGGAGAATATAACACAGATCTGGTGGAAGAAAAGAAAAAGAAAGAGCATACATTTTCTGTGTTTTATTGTTGTAGTATCATCTTTCACATGTACTAGAATAGGATGCTGGAGATACTTTTGATGGATAACACAAGAGGGCAACTGTAGGTGTGAAAAGTTTCAGACTGATAACTTCAGGAATGGGTGAGCTACATGACATTTAGCATGAAGTCACCCATGCTAAATGGAAAAAACAGTATACCCCTTGGAGGTGCTCGTCACAATATTTTGCTGTCTGTGCCATGTCCCATAGCAGTCTCTTTCTGATGTAAAGCAGAGGCAAACTGAACAAGTGGTGCATTTCATGCGACACAGAACACAACGACGCCTCCATGCTGTGCCCCTTTGGCCCTGAGGCACAGTCATGCCTGCAGTAATGAACTGTGGCATATGAACACCACTGGGGGCAGAGGTAGAGCGGGCAGCTTGGCACCGGGGGCTCCCAGTCGGAGTCGCTATCACTGTGAAAGAAAACATTTAAAAAACATTTGTATTGTATGAGCCTTTTATCATCACATATAAACAGATATGTATTGTATAGAGCAGAGGGAACAGTCACTAAGGTGAAGTGCTGTTTCATTCAACTCCGGCCATTGATGTGGGCCTGCACTCGCCCCCAGCACCCAATGGCTATTTCATATGGAAATGAAGTGAAGAGGAGTAGCATGTGTGGCATGTGTGTTTGCTGTTCTACTCCATTCCATTTGAATAAAAAAATGGAAAATATAATCTGACATGGGAAGAAAAAAAATTATATATATATATACATACAAACAAACCACACATTTCATTGCAATTTTTATATAATATATATATATTTCATAAAACGGCATTAGCACTTACCCGTCCAGAAGTACGTCCTGTCCTTGCAGAAACAGCTCCTCAGTTCGTTTGAATCATAACACTCCAAGATTCCTCAAACAAAAAATCTCTCACTTTCACTTTTTCACTTTCACTTTAGAGTTTGACTTTGCTTTACATGATTTATTCGCCATGATATCTTCAATGAAATCGTTGAAACTACAACTTTCTGAAATACAGCTGCGCGTAAAAAGCCTTACAGCAACTCCTCTGATCGTCAAGGCGAGAATGGAGTTCCCTGCGCGTGCGATTACAAACAAGGAATTGTGGTCCAACCCAAAACCATTACATACTGGCGTTTACCTCAGCTCATTGGCTATCTACCCAGCTAGATTTCAAGAAGATCAGTGGTCATTGGGCAGAAATATAGTCAATCAATGAAGCTTCACGAAAATTATTGGTGCGTACGGTAGTCATTGCTCGTTGTCTTCAAATCAGTTCACTTCGGTCAATACTCCCCTCAAAAAAAACAATGACGTTTGGCTGTGTTGCAAACATCCAGAGGAATGCACTGAAACCAACCATGACTAGATAAACGATTGTTTACGGTGGGTAATCACGTCGACTGCTCTGTAAAAAATGTATAGATGGAATTCACGGCACAAACGGTTTTCATAATGTTTCGATTTAGGCTATAAAAATTGATTTTATCAAAGAAAACTGCACTTCATTTGATCACTGGGACCCTCAGGAAGAGAAATAAGAGCAAGATATCAGAATGTAAAGTCATAATTTTACCTTCAGATGTGAATGTGTAAAAACTGTCATGGCGAAAAATGTTCTTGTTGTTGATTGCTCTTCTCAAACAAAAGCATGGTAATTGTTCTCTGTAATGGCTATTTTAAATTGGAAAATGTAGTTTACCAAGATTCTAATCTTTTGAAGGGTGTAAGACACTTGCATTTTCAAGAATGTTTAATGTTACGAAGTTGTATTTTTAGTTGTCACTCTGAAATTTCCCCCGATGTTGATCCCTGTACGGCGATCCAGCCATAACAGGTTAATGCAACCGCTGTGTCAGATTTTTTTTTTACTTTACGGAAAAAGCATAATCTGAGTACGGCGCTCAGAGCCCAATCCAGCCAAAGAAATATCCGCCATGTTGGAGTCAACAGAAGTAACAAATAACATTGTAAATATTCACTTACCTTTGATCTTCATCAGAATGCACTCCCAGGAATCCCAGTTCCACAATAAATGTTTGTTTTGTTCGATAAAGTCTATCATTTATGTCCAAATACCTCCTTTTTGTTAGCGTTTCGTCCAGTAATCCAAATGCACAAGGCGTGAGCACTAAGTCCAGACGACAAAGTCAAAAGAAACATGTCAACCGATGTATAGAATAAATCTTTAGGGTGTTTTTATCATAAATCTTCAATAATATTCCAACCGGACAATTCCTTTGTGTTTAGAAATTAAAAAGAACGGAGCTTGCGTGACTAAACTCAAGGCATTCTGCCAGACCCCTGATTCAAACAGCTCTTATTCGCTCCCCCTTCACAGTAGAAGCATCAAACAAGGTTCTGAAGACTGTTGACATCTAGTGGAAGCATTAGGAAGTGTAATCGGGCCAAATGTACACTGTATATTGGATAGGCAATCACTTCAAAAACCGCAAACCTCAGATTTTCCGAGTTCTGTTATACTCACAGACATCATTCAAACAGTTTTAGAAACTTCAGTGTTTTCTATCCAAATCTACTAATAATATGCATATCCTAGCTTTTGGGCCTTAGCAGGCAGTTTACTTTGGGCACACTTTTCAACCGGACGTGAAAATAGCGCCACAAGCCATAAGTTCATATGAGGTGGAAAATGCCAATGGAAAACACTGCTAGAAGTTAGGCCTGGGCTACCTGGCCTATGTATAAATGTGCCCAACTGGGGTTGTCTGATTTTAGTTTTAACTCCCCATCACTAATAAGCTGTGGCGCTTCTCAGTAATTCAGATCTGCAAAGGGGAGGAGGAGGGTCGCAAAGTTTTTCATTTTTTCTGGTTATCTTGATCTCTGGCTCCCTCAACTCATTGTCTTAATTTTTTCATCAGAAATAATTGTTTTTTACCCTAGCACTACACAGCTCATTCAAATAATCAACTAATCACCAAGCTTTGGGGAAAAGCTGACAGATGGTGTCTATATATGAAAAATGCATGCTTAAAAATATCTACCAATCATTTGGTTGAAAGGACAGACTACTCTTGGTCAACAGATGTGTTTTAAAGTTGGGGGACAGCCCTAATTCATACAATGAATGCTTCCTTATTAGAATGCATTCATTCCTGAGAATACATTCATTCCTGTTCTCCTGGCTCAGGTGTTGTATAAATGTTGTTGTGTAAATAGATTCAGAAGAGGTGCTGGGGTGTCAGGGTCATTGGCCATAGAGTAGAGGGGGAGTCTGCTGCATACTGCAGTGTCTCAAGCTAGAATATTGGCTTGATTGGAGTTTAACCGTGATAGTCATGTTAGTGTCTAAAGGTCAGTATATACCTCACAGGAATGTACGTTTTAGAATGCTGTTTGATGTCAGAACGCTCAAATGTGTGTTTTCTTTTCATACCCCCTTGTGTTGTGCTAGGCCAGGCATTAAACTGCATTACAATTTTGGGGAGGCATTTTTTGCCATGTGAGCGTTGCTGTGTTCACCTTGTTGGCTTTTGATGTCACTAGGCGGATTTGTGTTAGAGTAGGTTATGTTCTGGCGATTCAGTGGCTTTGACACCTGTTTTGCTTAGATCAAAGGATAACCATAGAAGGTAGTTCATAGCTAACCTGGTTTTTCTCCTGATAAAGCAATCTTCAGGCTCAATTGTTCTGAAGGATGTATTTGTATGGACTCAAGTCAACACTTTGACATAGTGACCTGATTAGAGGTTACATTCCCCATCTCAAACCTGGAAAGATTTACTCCCAAAGCAGAGCGGCTGGTTAAGTGTAGGTTGTGTATTGAGAATGTATTTTAGATAATGGAGTGGCTACGATAGAGTTTCTGTATCCCAATTTTCCCAGGCTAAAAATAGATATTTCGGAGCATTTTTTTTCCTGTAGCCGAGTGCTCACTCCGCTGCCTACGTACCAGCTGTGTGGCGTGCTCCACTGCCACTCCCCCCTCTGATTGCCTTCGTTCATGGGTTAGCCTACCAACTTCATGTTTTACACAACTGTTAGAACTATTGCATTCCGTGCCTCAGTAAGTATAAGCACCATTTCATGTTTGTTCTTCAGGAGGGGAGTAGGCTAAATGCAGCTATTTACATGTTTTACACAAAATACATTATTGACATGTTTGTACAAACAGGCAGTCGAGCGACTTCATGTTCTTCTTAGCTGATGAGTTACATGCAGCTATTTACTCTCGCCAGAATATCAGCATATATTGCGACGCAAAACAAACTCATTGTCACACACTTTTTACCGGTCTGTATACACGCTCAGCTGCCTAGAACGTTCGGCTGCCTTAGAGATGGAAATCAGCAAGACGCACACAGACCTGCTCTCACTTGGAGCCAAAGCCAGACCACTGGTACTTCACACCAGCTTGGTGAAGATATTGAATGTTGATCTAGATGACAAGCTACAAGGTCAGTCAGCCTTGAAGGAGGCGATAAGACTTAAACGTTTTGTATATATGGGAGTGGCATATAGCCTACTGTGTGCACTGTGCAGGTATTTCTTTGCTTTATCTATGACTGGTGGAGAGATAGGATCTGCATATTACCTCAACTCTTCATTCTCCTGTGTGTATAACCCTTGTGTGTTATAACACTGTTATCCTGTATCTGTGTAGCGTTCACAGCAGAGCAGTACCAGCAGCACCAGGAGCAGCTGGCCCTGATGCAGAAACAGCAGCTGGAGCAGATTCAACATCAGCAACAGACACAGCCCAACACAGACACATCCTCTACTACTACAACATCCACAGCAACACCACCCAACACACAGGTCAGACACCACTCCTTCACACACACACCACACACAAAGCTCCAAAATAGCCCTGTCGATGTGTATTTCACCCAGCGTTTCCCCTACCATTGTAAAGGCATGGCAGGCCCCCCTCTAGCCCCTTCATAAAATATATTAGGGGAAACACTATCATTCCTTTTGAGCATTTTATTTCTTCAATGGTATGTAGAATGTCTGACTTGGTCGCTTTGTCCTCCCTCCCCTCCAGTGTATAATCTCTAAGACATTAGACTCGGCCAGCGCCCAGTTTGCTGCCTCTGCCCTGGTGACCACGGACCAGCTGATGGCCTTCAAGGAGGAGGGGGTTCTGGGAAGTGGAGTCAACGGGGTCCTCCCAGGCTCAGGTGAGCAGCACCGCTGATCTGTCGTTCACTTCATAGCAAATGAAATAAATGAGACTGGGGAGTTAAATGTTAGTAATTTTAGCAGACGCTCTTATCCAGAGTGACTTAGTCAGCCACTTATCAGTCATTGCAAGTCAAGTGTTACATTGAACACTTCCTCAATTGATCTCTTGTAAATGTATTTTGTCTTTCCCCATCTCTCTCAGGAGTGTACAAGAGCTTACACCTGGCCAGCACCACCCACCACCCTAATAGCAACCAGACTCTCACCCCTCCTCCATCAACCCCCACCTTCCTCCAGCCCTCGTCCAACCACTCCTCTACCTCTCCGTCCCCCGTCACGGCCTCTTCTCTCACATTCCCTCCCAATGCCCATCACACCCACCTGGGTAATAATGCTGCAAACACCTCCCCCACCACCACTCAGGTCCTGATTGCAAATAACATCCGTCTGAGCGTTCCCCCCTCATCCTCCTCCCCTGCCCTCCCCAGCCTGGGCGGCACCACCACACGCCACATACCCAGGGCCCTGGGAGCCGTGCCCTCCTCTGCCTTAAAGAGGGCTGCCAACACCAACTGTCAGATGCCCAACAATGTCACCGGGGATTCTACCATGGACATAGGATCCAGGTGAGATGAGTTGACATTCTCTGACTGATGTACTATGTATGTCTCGCAAATGGTAGCCTATTCTCTGTAGTGCACTACATTTCACCACAGCCCTTTGGGAAGTGGTCAAAAGTAGTGTACTTTTTATATTGAATCTGGTGCCATGTCTTGATTGCCTAATGTCATGCCTAAGCCATGTGTCTAGTGGGAGCTGTGTATTATAACAGAAGTTTGACACTGTTTGTATTCCTCCTCCAGAGATAATCACAATCAAGACAAGCCAGCTCTAAACAGTATAACTGACAACACAGTGGCCATGGAGGTGACGTAGCAGAGTGGTGGTGGTGCAGCTAGCTGCCATGACAGGCAGCCCCAACACTACCCAACCCTCTGCTGCACAACCAGTTCTTTGCTTAGAGTCTGCTGCTACCCTCTGAGTTCACTCTTTAGGTGCTGTGCACCGTAGCATTGGGAATGCAAATAGGGCAGCAGGTGGGACTCCACACACATAAGACTACATACGTAGTACGGACAGACACGTTTCCACGGCAACTGTGGGAATGTATTGTTGCAATTCTCATCTCATGCTTTTTTAATATTTGTTTTGTTTTTGTATTCGTTAATGAGTAAAAATTGACGTCTTGTAAAATATGAATATGGCTAAATAGTATCTGTACTATAACTACATATTTGTAATACCCCCTTGTATATACGTTACTTGAATACAGAAACTTATTCATTTGTGATGTTTTGCACTTGGGAATGAAAAGAAAAAAGCGATAAACTATAGATGAAAGTTTCAAATTAAGACGTTTCATGACTTGCATGTTGCAGAGCCTGCTGTTATCTATTTATTGTGCTGTGTTTACAGTTTTTTTCTTTTGTTTATTTGTACACTGTACCTTCATTGGTTCCTGTGCTGTAGTAAATGTTAGGTAGCTACGGACTCCTGGGTATTTTGTATATTGTGAACACAAAGCAGGTTTTCCCCCTTTTGGGTCCCTGTACTTCTTTGGATCATATGGAATTCAATAGTGACATAAAGAGACTCTTTGGGGATGAGGGGAGCCAGAGGAGAAGGTCAGCTTTGGTTCACTTTACTTCGTGTGGTTATATCTCTTCCCGGTATCTTCCATTTACATTGTTATCCCGATACAAGTAACAAAACTAGGGATGAAGTCTCTTCCTGCTGCTTCTGATTCAAAGCACTATTTTTTTCTTTTTTCTAATGATTTGATTGATATTTAATGCTGCTTTTGTATAATTTGTCCCTAGTTTTCATGCAATGGTATCTCTCCCCCCTCTCACAATTCATTTCTTTTGTAAACAGAATTGTTATTTTTGTATTTTTCTTGTGGTAAAAAATGATTAAGCTTCTTCGTATTGAAAGACTTCATTATTTTGTTAATTGTTCATGCATAGGTTATAAGGGCGGTGAATGACAGTTAAAATTGCTGTACGTGTATCATCATTCCTATTTCTGACAAGAAAAATCTTGAAGGGGGTTAGCTAATTGAGAAAGGGTGCGTTTCTCTTTTCTCCCCAGAAGGATGCAAGGCCAAAAACCACAAGTATCGGGTGCCTTCCCTTGGGGAACTATGTGTTCTCTTCTGTGAAGAGTAAGGCACAAAGACAGTGCTGCTAGTTGTACTTGTCTGTGTCGTCACAATCTGAATACCCAGTCCAATGGCAGGATTTATCCTTGAAGTTTTCTTGTCCCACCTGGAGGCTGAAAAAATATATTTTTGTGTGAAAAAAAGTGACCGAACTCTCACGATAAAATCAGACAATAAAGCCCAGGGCATTATGTGGATTATGTGGCTCGCTGTCTTTTGTTGGTTGAATGTCATGGTCGTGTGTGGGTGTGTAAGCAAAAAATCTACATCTGAATAAAAAATGTGTCATTTTGAAACTACTCATGTCATACAGTGTTGTGTGTGTGTGTATATTGGTATTGGAGTAATCGTATTGTTTGGAGGTGCTCTCAGGTGTATGAAGTCGAACACACCCATGCCATCTCCATAGACAAACATTGGCAGTAGAATGGCCTTACTGAAGTGGCACCGTCATAGGATGCCACTTTTCTGACAAGTCAGTTTGTCAAATTTCTGCCCTGCTAGAGCTGCCCCTGTCGACTGTATGTGCTGTTATTGTGAAGTAGAAACGTCTAGGAGCAACAACGGCTCAGCCACAAAGTTGTTGGCCACACAAGCTCACAGAATGGGACCGCCGAGTGCTCTAGCACGTAAAAATCATCTGTCCTCTGCAATACTCACGACCAAGTTCCAAACTCCCCTGGAAGCAACTTCAGCACAATAACTCATGAGCTGGGTTTCCATGACCGAGCAGCCTAAGAACACGGTGCGCGATGCCAAGCATCGACTGGAGTGGTGTAAAGTTTGCCGCCATTGGACTCTGGAGCAGTGGAAAAGCATTTTCTGGAGTGATGAATCAGCTTCACCAAAGGATGAATCTGGGTTTGGCGAAAGCCAGGAGAACACTACCTGCCCGAATGTGTAGTGCCAACTAAAGTTTGGTGGATGAGGAATAATTGTCTGGGGCTGTTCATGGTTTGGGCTAGAGCATACAATGACATTCTAGACAATTCTGTGCTTCCAACTTCGTGGCAACCGTTTGGGGAAAGCCCTTTCCCATCGAAACCTTTGGGATGAATTGGAATATCAACTGTGAGCCAGGCCAAATCGCCCAACATCAGTGCCCGACCTCACTAATGTTCTGGTGGCTGAATGGAAGCAAGTCTCAACATCTTGAAGAAAGCCTTCACAGCAGAGTGGAGCAACAAAGGGGGGACAAACTCCATATTAATGCCCATGATTTTGTAATGAGATGTTAGACGAACAGGTGTCCACATGCTTTGTTTGTAAATTATGTATTTTTGAGTGTGCCCATCTGTAAAAAAAGACAATTGTACCGTCTGGTTAATAAAAATCAGTTTTACCCCCTTTTTCCCCAATTTTGTGGTATCCAATTGTTAGTAGTTACTATCTTGTCTCATCACTACAACTCCCGTACAGGCTCGGGAGAGACGCAGGTCGAAAGCCATGTGTACACCGAAACACTACCCAACCAAGCCACATTGCTTCTTAACACAGTGCGGCACGCGCATCCAACCTGGAAGCCAGCCGCATCAATGTGTCGGAGGAAACACCGTGCACTTGGTGACCTGGTTAGCACACACTGCGCCCGGCCCGCCACAGGAGTTGCTAGTGCACTTTGAGACAAGGATATCCCTACCGGCCTAACCTGGACGACGCTCGGCCAATTGTGCGTCGCCCCATGGACATCTCAGTCACAGCTGGCTGCGACAGAGCCTGGGCGCAAACCCAGAGTCTCTAGTGGCACAGCCCTAGATCACTGCGCCACCCGGGAGGCCAAGATTTATACTTTTACTTTTTATACTTTTTTAGCAATTAAATACATTTAGAACTTTTACTTAAGTAGTATTTTACTGGGTGACTTTCACTTCATTTTCTATAAAGGCATCTTTACTTTTAGTATGACAATTGAGTACTTTTTCCACCACTGGGTGTGATCCACATGGTGACTGAATTCGAATTCTATTTGCGGCATGATTGCTTTTAAGGAGAAAACCCTCCACCTGCGCCTCAATTATGTCTTCACTTTTAAGTCTTTGTTAACATGTCATTTGTGACTACATTTCCCAATTGAGTCTTGTGTACCATTTATAAATGGGCTTTTTTTGTACATTTTATAAAATAACGGACTCAGAGCTTCAAATGGTATATCATACACTGCAGTTGGGGGAAACTTGTGAAAGTTCTGTTTATTTGAATAGGACAACTTGTTATTCCACACTTGCTCTCTAGCTCTTTTTGTAGTACGCCCATTAAGCATTGTTCTTAAGCCTTACCCCCACCCATCTCTAAGTATTCACATGAGGCCATGAGCAAAACTGAATGGTTAAGGTAGTGTGGTGTAAGTAGAAGTCTTCAAGGTTTAAGGTTGGCTAGCTAGCCTTTAACTAGCAATACAAATGGATTTCTGACTAAATGAGATACGATTTATAACATTAGCTGGATTGGATACCAAGCAACTTAGCCACTTAACTAGCTAGCTAATGTTAACTAGCTAACAGTAGGCATTAACTAGCAATGCAAACAACTTTCTAACCAAATAAGATATGAATAATATATGTACATGAAGCTAACGTTAGACTTACCCGTATACATGAATAAATGCTTCACGGCAGACTGGAACTCCTTTGATTAAGTAAAATGTCCTCTGCAGTTTGCGTTTTGTCTGCTCAGCTTTTTTCGGAAGTTGTGTCATGTCGCTCCACTTCACACTGACAATTAGTTGCTCTCAAGGCCTGTTCAAAAGTAGTGCACTATGTAGGGAATAGGGAAGAACATTGTAATGACAAAGCTTGACTGGTGGTTTAAGAGGGACTGAATTACCTTGGCTGGGCTGAGGGGGTCCGCTCCGCTTCTGTGGAATCAATGATGAACTTACTGCATAGTGTCCCAAATGGTAACCTGTAACCCCTATATAGTGCACTGTTTTGAGTACGATTTGGCACACAGGCCATACCTCCAACACAATGCAGGGCGCTCGGCTGCTCCACGCTCATGTGTGAAGAAAAAAAAACAGCACATACAAACATTTAACAGACGCTCTTAGAACAACTTACACTAGAGTGCTTACATTTTCACACACACAGCTCCCAGGGAAGATTCACCATGACAATGCTGTGCTGTCAACATACATCCATGTAGCACATGGTAGAATTACTCTGCTTTACATTAACTCTTCGACGCAAACAGCTTAAATATAAAACTCCCTCTCTCCTTGGCATGGGTTTAGCATTCAGAGTCTAGGAAAAAATGTAAAGCGCTGCCCAAAATAACCCTAATGGCAACACAAGATCCAGCTGTTTACCACCACTGGATCAGATGTCTTCATCAGGGAGGGGATTGGAAGGGCTGATGGCCAAGCAGGTTTAACCCCTCGCTCTCTTTCTCCCCCTCTTTTCCTCTTTCTCTCTACCCCCTCGCTGTCCCACTCTCGGCCCCCTCTCTCTCTCTGTCCCCCCTCACCCTGGCCAATAGGTGGAGAGTAGTCTGAAAAGGAGTCAGGACGTTATTGATTCATACCATGGTGCTCTCTATGATATGACTTCCCTGTCAATGCAATGGAAACATCTGTGGTCCCTCTTTAACTCAGAAATAATTTTACATCTGGAGAGAGATAGCCTTTCCTGTATAACATGATCATGTTACTCAAGGATTAATTATGATTCCTGTCTCAGTAGGGTAGATGCTGAGAGAGATGGAGGAACATAAAAACCTCTTGGACCCTGGTCAAAAGTAATGCACTATAAAAGGAATAGGGTGCCATTTGGGATAAAATCCTATTTCATTCTAGTGAGGTGATGTAGTCAGACTCCGGTCTGATTTCAAGCTGGTTCTGTCTTCACCTTGACATGCAATGTGCATTGTTTGAAGCTGTGAACATGATGCCGTGGTAAACAGAATCTGCATTCCAACGGTATGAGCGGTGAGTAGTTTTGGGCCCTGAATGATTCTGTGGTTATGTCACAAATGGCACTCTTTTCCCTTTGTAGTGCACTACTTTTAACCAGGGTCCATAGGGCTCTGGTCAAAAGGAGTGCACTCTATAGGGAAACGGGTGCCACTTGTTACGTAGCTACAGAATAATTCAGAGCCAGAACTACTCTCCACTGTTGTCACCATGGACACAGTTGTGGTGTGAGATCAATCTGTATTAAAATATTCCTTTTCACTGGATGTCTACTCTGCAACACCCACTCACCTTTGCTAGGCTGAAACAAACTTGATTCTCCTCCATGTGAGGAGTTTTGGGCCAGCCAGGCTAGATGTAGCAGCCAGCCGGTGCTATTGTGCTTGTGCCATCCTTGAGAGAAAATTGCACTCAATATAGAGAGAGGCCATTCTCTTTGCTTGGTTCCATGAGTGTTGCTCTGCTCAAGAGGAGAAAACACTTTTGAAAACACTTATGGCAGCTTTTTACAGAGTTATAAGTAACATTGGGTTTTTAACAGGAACACTGGGTTTTTATTGGCCGGTCTAAGAGTGTTCACTGTTGGATATTTTTCTAGTACTGTTTATTCCAGCAAGAGAGCTCAATCAGTAATTGATGTGTATGTTTGTGTTTCCCTAGGTGTATAGATGTTTTATCTGCAAGCTGAAAATGTTTTCAAATCTAAACTGGGTATTTCTGCACAGGTGTGTTTGTGCGTTTGTGAGCCACTGAGTTTTCTCAGTGTCATGTGAACCTGATGAAGATGGGCTGCAGTGACACAGGAAATTAGTCAGTCTGGGCTGCCCTGGGGACACAAACTATAGGACAGAATGATCAAATCAAAGTTTATTTGTCACGTGCGCCGAACACAACAGGTGTAGTAGACCTTACAGTGAAATGCTTACTTACAGGCTCTAACCAATAGTATAAAAAAGGTATTAGGTGAACAATAGGTAAGTAAAGAAATAAAAACAACAGTAAAAAGACAGTGAAAAATAACAGTAACGAGGCTATAAAAGTAGCGAGGATACATGCAGACACCGGTTAGCCAGGCTGATTGAGGTGGTATGTACATGTAGATATGGTTAAAGTGACTATGCATATATGATGAACAGAGAGTAGCAGTAGCATAAAAGAGGGGTTGGCCCGGTTAGCCAATGTGCGGGAGCACTGGTTGGTCAGGCCAATTGAGGTAGTATGTACATGAATGTATGGTTAAAGTGACTATGCATATTTGATAAACAGAGAGTAGCAGCAGTGTAAAAGAGGGGTTGGGGGCACACAATGTAAATAGTCCGGGTAGCCATTTGATTACCTGTTCAGGAGTCTGATGGCTTGGTGGTAAAAACTGTTGAGAAGCCTTTTTGTCCTAGACTTGGCACTCCGGTCCCGCTTGCCATGCGGCAGTAGAGTGAACAGTCTATGACCGGGGTGTCTGGGGTCTTTAGGGCCTTCCTCTGACACCGCTTCCTCTGACACGCGTGCGTGCACGTGCGTTTGTGAGAGAGACAGAGAGAGGGGGACAGAGAGATAGATAGAGGTAAGTTAGGTGGTATATAGGGGCCTCGGAAGAACAATCAGAGGCACATAGGCAATAATAAATTGTTTCTCTATCTTGATAGTTTCTGGATGATTAGATTAGCAATTTTCCAATCATTTTGTACTAGTGAGGAAGATTGCACATGCTTGATTAGTTAGGGATAGCAATTTAATTCTTGTGTCATTCAGTCTCAACTCTATGTGAGCGCAGTTGCCACAGCAACGTTTTACCCTCATCTTCAAGATCCATACTTTTCTGATTCAGTTTTCTTAGAAATGAGTAAGGAGGGTTTGATACAGTACTATGTATAGAGCAGCAGAGAGTTAAATGAGTGGGACTGGTACTGAATGTACAGATAGAGTTTATGGTACAGTAAGTACCTTTGTAATCAGTGTGTGTGTGTCAGTCATTTAGGCAGTCAGACAGCTCTCCCGTGAAGCAAAGAGGGGTGATGCTGTCCTGTCACTTCAGAAGAGGTACTTACTGACTGGGAGAGAGGCGGATGGTCGGTTAGTTGTGTGATTGAATAACAGCCTCCAGTATTGTACTGTACAGCCTCTCACAACACATCCCCCTCAGGCCAACTCCCCTGTTGCATCTCAAATTGCACCCATATTCTCTATATAGTGCACTACATTTGACCGGAGCCAATGTCAAAAGTAGCGCACTCTAAAGGGAATAGGGAGCTAATTGGGAGGCACACCCATTTCATCATTTTATCTATCACGCCGCTTTTCACTTGGCACAAAAGCCCTAGAATTATTATAACATTTTATGTGCACTACTCCATCAATAATGCCTTTAATGGAAAAGGGCTGCTCAGAATGACCAGCAGTGAATAGCATGCTAATTCAGACTTAGACCTGGTCTGTGTTCCAAATGTCACCCTATTCCCTATATAGTGCTCTACTTTTGACCAGGACCCATAGGGCCTATGTAGGGAATAGGGTGCCATTTTTTTTTGGGGGGGGGGGGGGGGGGGGGGCTTTCACATTCACACTGGGCTTCTGCAATGTGTGTTTGGCCTGCTTTAAATGAGCTGCTTTATTGATAAACCATTATATTTACGAAAGTCAAAGGGACGGAAAACCCTCCTGGTCCTGATTGCTTCGTCTGGGAGAATGCATGAATGTATGAGCTGTGTGTTGGGTGAGAAGATTCACAACAAGGTGACGATGGAGGACTGAAACTCTCGTCCCTGAAATGTCAAATTAGATGCCTTTTCAAAAAGATGTTAGGGTTTATTATATTTATTTAATAATTTTCTGTTGTAGCCAAACAAAGTTAATTTAAGTAAAATGTTACCAATTTCCCTTCTGGGATTAATAAAGTATATTTATTGTCATGTTATTTTCCTTTGGGAGAGGATAATTTAAAAACTAGTTCAGAGGAGGACTCTAGATCGGAAGTCCAATAGACACTGGGACACTGTGCAAAGTCAAATATGTGTCCCAAATGGCAGAATAGAGTGACATTTGGGACGCACACAAAACAATAGTGAAACAGAGCGATATTCAGTGTGGATATCAGTGCCAGGTTACATGGATGTATGGATGCTTTTCCCATTGTCCCAAAATGGATGTTTTGTGCCAACAGACAGACAGGCAATGGCAAACACTCCTCCTTCCTCTGTATTGACAGACAGGTACATCTTCTGTGGATAGACTAGTGGATGAGTGATGTGACCTTTCCATCTATCCCAGGGGACAGGAAGAGGATGGTCTTTCCCTGACAAAAGTTTGAAAAACAGCAGCCGGCAGGCTTCTGTTGCTAAGCAGCAAGGCTTCAGAGTGTCAGTGTGTCAACAATAAAAGACAAATTAAAAATACATTGCATTTGAGTCCGTCGGAGAATGGACGCTTAGGATTGTATACAGCGACACCTGTTCCACCAATTATGAAGACATGGTCTGCATCCCAAATAGCACCTTATTCCCAATGTAGTGCACTACATTGGGAATAAGGTGCTGTTTGGGACGTATGATTGTTTTACCAACAGTATGAACATTGCTCAACACATTATGTAATGAGAGCAGCCAATTGTCACATTATCTGTGTCAATAGACAGCTCAGCCTTGCGTCTATCTATGATTGATCCATCCAACAGTCAAAGGCAATGTGAGGGTGGGGATCAAAGATTACGGGGGCATCCCAAATGGCACCCTTTTCCTTATATCATGCACTATATAGGGAATGGGGTGCCATTTAGGACGCAACCTAGGCCTACTTCACATTGACACACTGAAATGATAACATTACGCCTTAAATTAGAAATGTCTTCATGTTATTATTGGTGGATTGTACTCTGCCTCTGTGCTGTGGTGACCTCAGCAGAGCAGCATGAATGAATAAATTCAGCATTATCGCCATGTGCTAGTCATCAACGCCAACCCAAATGGAAGTTGATTGCTGTTTAATTGACTTTTATGGCTCCTATCAGAACACATTACCTTTGACGATGTTGTTATGATGATGTTGTCACATTGACGATGTTGTCACGCATGCAGGGTTCCAAGGGGTTGATGAGCTCATGTTCAGGTGATAAAGGAACGTGGGCGTCCCAAATGGCACCCTGTCTCCTCTATATTCCAGGGTCTGATAGACTCAGGGGATTCAGAATTTGTGTGTGACAGAAAGAGACCTTGAAGATGATGAGAATATAATACACAAAAATATATTTTGTCAATAAACTGCCTTCTAAAACAGCATGCATATGAGAGAGAGAGAGAGGGATGGAGGGAGGGAGGGAGGGAGGGGGGGAGAGAGAGAGAGAGAGAGAGCGAGAGAGAGAGAGAGAGAGAGAGAGAGAGAGAGAGAGAGAGAGAGAGGGTGGGAGAGAGAGAGAGGGTGGGAATGAAGAGATGGAGGGATAGAGGCAGAGAGTTGACAGACATGGAGGCAGGGATTCACACACACCTGTTTCCTGGTGATGGTGGGAGTGAGAGATGGAGAGAGGGATGAGAGTAGAGAGACTGAGAGGACCCACAACAGTGTCACTGTTCCTCAGCACCTGCCTCTCCTCCCTAGCTACATCCCTCCCTTCCGTCTACCACCCACCAAAGAGGGCCCCTCTCAGAACAGGCTTCAGTAGCTTTAAGGGGTCCTCTCTCCCGCGCTCTCTCTCTCTCTCTCTGCTGCATTTGAAGCTCTGATCCAGACAAACAAAGAGGGCTTTTTACGGTTCAGTTTAAAGCCAAAAACATCTCTATATATGCCAGGTAGGCAACTTCCTCCCAACGGTGGTTTTTGAAGTTGTTTGTCTCCCCGTTCAAAAAATTCTACCTGCATGTGGCCATTATCTAGCATCTCAGCTAGATACCAGCTCCCCAAGTCTACTAGAGATGGCATCTACTTCCTTTTTTTCTGAGACTGACAGTAAAACGTAATTTCTGGTAAATCCACCTTCCTTCCTCATCTTAGGATAAAAATTTTAAAAAAGCAATTTTCTACAAGGACATACATTCTTCCCGTCAACGGTCAATCGATGGTACTTCATCTTGAAATACAGAATGCAGTTTGAACATAATAATTACCGTGATTGCAATGGTTTATCTGCTGTCTTTGCTGGTATTTTTTATTTATTTGCCTACGTAGACAAATATTGTAGAAGTGCTTTGCATCACCTTTTGTCCTCCTGTTCAAGAGTACTTACATACTGTAACAAGAATATACAGTGTCTTCAGAAAGTATTCATACCCCTTGACTTATTACACATTTTGTTGTTTTTTGACTGAATTCAAAATGTATTAAATAGCTTTTTTTCTCACCCATCTACATGCAATACCCCCATAATGACAAATTGAAAACATGTTTTTATAATTTGTTAGCATTTTTTTTTTTCATGAAATAGAGAAATATCTCATTTACATACGTTTTCACACCACTGAGTCACACCACTGAGTCAATACATGTTAGAATCACATTTGGCAGTGATTACAGCTGTGAGTCTTTCTGGGTAAGTCTCTAAGAGCTTTGCACTCCTGGATTGTACAATATTTGCACTCCTGGATTGTACAATATTCTTCAAGCTCTGTCAAATTAGTTGTTGATCATTGCTACACAGCCATGTTCTAGTCTTGCTGTAGATTTCCAAGCCAATTTAACTCAAAACTGTAACTAGGCCACTAAAGAACATTCAATGTCATCTTGGTAAGCAACTCCAGTGTATATTTGGTCTTGTGTCCACCAATAAGTAATTGTCCTGCTGAAAGGTGAATTTGTCTCCCAGTGTCTGTTGGAAGGAGGTCTGAACCAGGTTCTCTCAGATTTTGCCTGTGTTTAGCTCTATTCCCCCCCCCCCCCCCCCCCAAAAATCCCTAGTCCTTACCGATGACAAGCATACTCATAACATGATGCAGCCACCCAAGGGCATCATTAAGGTCGGGAAAACATGAATGATTCATGGACCCCTAGCCTGGTAGGGCCCCCTAAATGTTTAGAGAATGATTTGTTTATAATTTTATAGGTGTTTTAAAAATCTGTGATGAAAATTAAAACGCATAACCATAATCAGATCAGGCTTCTCTATCCAATCATCCCAACGTGTGTCTACTACATGAAATTGAAACAGTGGATCTTGGAGGTGAGGCAGTTGTTTTGTAGCAGAAGCATAACTAGACCATTTTTTACTTGTAAAGTTAGGCACATTAACCCAAACATTCCCTTTGTTTACCCACTTCCTAGTGCCTAGAGTGACCCAGGTAGGCAGAACCTCAGCAAAAAGCTGTCAGACAGACTCTGATGCAGAGGAGAGCAGGAAGGAGGAAGAGGAGTTAAGGAGTAGCAGCAGTGCCAATGAAGGAGTGACAGAAGAGATTGAACAAGCAAGTAATAAGGGAAAGGAAGAGTATGGACAGATTCAAAGTGAGGAAGATGAGGTTTTAGATGATCCAGCACTGTGGCCAGAGAAAGTACAAGACCATGAAAGAGAAGCTATTGTTTGCAGACTAGCCAACAGAGAACTGTAAAAAAAGTCATGCCCCCAGACTCAGAAGGCAAGCTATTCCCCAACTATTTACAGAACAGTAAGTCAGCAAACGGAAGAGAAAAGGTGCAGAGAGACTGGCTTATTTATAGTAAGAGTGTAAAGGCATTATATTGCATTCCATGTTTTATTTTTTCTCATGAGCAAAGTAAACCATCACCCAGTTCTCTGAATAGTAAGGATGTCTATAAGATATCATCAAAGAAATGGCAGAGAATGTATGACACACTACCAGAGCATGAGGATGGTGTGTCTCACAAGAACTGTTACTGGAAATTGAAAAAAATCTGCAGCATTACCGTAACAACAGCTACAGGTATAGACAGTCAGCTGCAGAAACAAATCCAGTCAGGAATGTATAAAAACAAGGCACTTCTAGAAAGGATTGTGGATGTGACACTGTTTATCTCCTGTTGAACTTACTCAGGAATGCTCACATAAGGTCTTGACACCACAGTTGCAGTTTCACAGATGCTTGTTCTCTGCAGGTACCACATTTATGCCTGCAGTCCACATAGTTCTGGATTTTGTTTTATTTTGGGGGTGATATTTAGGCATATATTTAGGAATTATGCATAGGGCAGAAGAGGTTTAGCCTTGTTCATAAGAGTTGGTAATCAATTATTTCATCTGAAACATGGATCATTGGTAATTTCTTCATTAAAACTAACTACAATACCATATATTAAAAATAAGTCACCAATTGTGTAGTTATTTATAATAAAGCATCATAAAAATCTCATGACACAGAGAACTTTTGTGAATATTTGCAATACTGATATATATATAGGAAATATAGGAAAATGATGAGGGTGGAAACTAGAATCTGCACAAATGTAGTAGAGAGCAGCAGAAGCTTATAGTTAGTACATTTCATTAAACTTACTGTTCAGTACGTTATTTTAATCTGAAACATTCCGATTTCTATGTTAGGGGCCCGGCAGGTTTTTTTCATGGTCCCCAAAAATTCTGTCAACACTCTTGCCGCCACTACCATTCTTGAAAATATGAAGAGTGGTACTCAGTGATGGATTTTCCCCAAACATAACGCTTTGTATTCAGGACATAAAGTACATTTCTTTGACGATTTTTGTGGCAGTTTTACTTAAGTGCCTTGTTGCAAACAGGATGCACATTTTTGAGTATTTGTATTCTGTAGAGGCTTCCTTCTTTCCACACTGTCATTTAGGTTAGTATTGTGGAGTAACCGCAGTGTTGTTGATCCATCACAGCCATTGGCTTCGTGGTGAAATCACTAGGGTGTCCTTCCTCTCTGGCAACTGAGTTAGGAAGGACGCCTGTATCTTTGTAGTCACTGGGTATATTGATACACCATCCAAAGTGTAATTTATAACTTGACCATGCTCAAAGGGATATTCAATGTTTTTGACATAACATGTGTCCCAAAAGACACCCTATTCGCACTACTTTTGACCTATGGTATCGGCACTAAATAGGAAATAGGGTGTCATTTAGAAAGTGGTGGACCATGGTATGTGTCATGGTGCAGGGAAGAGAGAGCCATTAGCACACACAGATCTGGGGCATGGTGTGTGGCTAGATAGGCAGCCACGTGTCAACATGGACCACCTGGTCTGTAGTCCATGGATACATGTTGATCATCTAGGTTACAAAGGTTGCATTGTTCTGCTTGGTTGTATCGGTCCAATTTCTTCTAACCATCAGAGCTAAATGGATGATAAAAAAATCTGAGTTACTATTCAATTAAACTGTTATATCTACGAAGCAGTTTGTTATTGCTGTTTTTTGCCAATATGGAAAAGACAGCATGAATAAATAGGCAGCTTATGTCAAAAGTATGAATTCTGCCAAACCGCTTAAAGATTTACACAGAAACAATATTTATAGATTGTAACACAAAGGTTTTGTGTGTGTGTGTTACACCCAGGCAGTGTGTGTGTGTTACACCCACACAGTTTGGCACAGGATCTGAGGAGTGTGTGTCCCATATAGAGCCCATTGCTGTGTCACTAAACCTTTCTGGCTTTACTCAACATTCTATTCTATTCCTTCGCAACATTCCATTCTATTTCCTCTATTTCTTATGCATCTTTACAGATAGTTACTGGCAGCTATGAATATACACTGAGTATACAAAACATAAGAACACCTGCTCTTTCCATTGCATAGACTGACCAGGTGAATCCAGGTGAAAGCTATGATCCCTTATTGATGTCACTTGTTAAATCCACTTCAATCAGTGTAGATGAAGGGGAGGAGAAAGGTTAAAGAAGGATTTTTAAAGCCTTGAGACAATTGAGACATGTATTGTGTATGTATGCCATTCAGAGGGTGAATGGGAAAGTCAAAATATTTAAGTGCCTTTGAACGGGGTATGGTAGTTGGTTTGCACTGGTTTGTGTCAAGAACTGCAATGCTGCTGGGTTTCTCATGTTTAACAGTTTGCCGTGTGTATGAAGAATGGTCCACCACCTAAAGGACATCCAACCAACTTAACACAAATGTGCGAAGCATTGGAGTCTACATGAGCATCCCTGTGGAACTCTTTCGACACCTTGTAGAGTCCATGCTCCAATGAACTGATGCTGTTCTGAGGGCAAAAGGGGAATTAATATTAGGAAGGTGTTCCTAGTGTCTGGTATAGTCAGTGCATTATAATAAAAAAATAGGCTGTTTTATTTGTTATTTATACATGATGCAAGCATTGATATATTTGTGTGTTAGAATTAATGAATGCCTGTGTGTTTTACCACTGTGTGTGACTGTTTGTTCATCAGAGTGTGTATGCTATGCAAATAGGCATATACAAGCGAGCTGTGTGTGTCTATCTAATTAATGATCGCTTCTAGTGTGTGTGGTTAATGACGTGGATTAGGATTGCCTCCAGTCCTGGGGGAGAATCCCTCCTCCAACACACACACACACACGCACACACACGCACACCAGCCAGCCACTATAACAGTGGGACAAAAAAGTATTTAGTCAGCCACGAATTGTGCAAGTTCTCCCACTTAAAAAGATGAGAGAGGCCTGTAATTTTCATCATAGGTACACTTCAACTATGACAGACAAAATGAGGGGAAAAAAATCCAGAAAACCACATTGTAGGATTTTTTATGAATTTATTTGCAAATTATGGTGGAAAATAAGTATTTGGTCAATAACAAAAGTTTCTCAATACTTTGTTATATATCCTTTGCTGGCAATGACAGAGGTCAAACGTTTTCTGTAAGTCTTCACAAGGTTTTCACACACTTTATTTGGATAGTCTGGATTTTCCATCTGTAGATCTAGATGCAACTGCTTGCTATGGTTACGATTAGGGTTAGGTTAAGGGTTATGTTTAGGATAACCGTTAAGGTTAGGGTTAGAGCTAAGGTTAGTAGATAGTTGAAATGTTACTGATAGTCTCTAGAGCATCTAAAGATGGACTATTCAAATACAGTGTTACCTAAGCTGCCATTTGGGACATATCCCATCTGAAATGTATTCATGAGCAGGTATCACAGTCCCTAATCGCCCCTTGCTTTGGTTTGGGCGTTTGGCGTGCCCTAGGATTTGATTTGATTTGGATCTCTTTTAGTGACCATTTGGACCAAGAGTCCTTAAACATTAAAATAGAATTTATAATACAAACACATTTTCAAATATAACACACTATTACAAACATACATAATATACTAGCATAATGACCCAATAAATACTCAATCTAAAAAAATATTGATTCTTCATCTACTATAGTCCCACAACATTTCTATGTATTATATTTCAATTGTTTTAAAATAATGTTTAAATGTATATGTTGAAAGGTTTCTAGTTTGCTCAGTTAATTTATTCAATTTCTTTATTGCTCTAAATCGAAATGTTCTTTTGCATATTTCTCTTTTCTTTCTGGATAACACATAGATGGTGGACAATCTATTCCTAGTATTTACGGAATGTCTGTCTCTTACCAACTGAATACCGTTGTAAATAGAACTTGGCTGTTTTAAATGATGTATATTATGAAATAAAATAAGCATGTTTTTTCAATTATCTTGTCGATTGATGACCAACCAAGAACACTGCGCATGACTGCAACAGAAGAACCATATCTCCACCTTAAAACAATCCTTGCGGCTTTATTCTGTGCATTCTGCAACCTCCTAACTTCTCTTGATGATGCATTTCCCCAAACCACCGAACAGTAGTTCACCTGACTCTCAATTAAAGCTTGTGTTATTTGCTGAATAATTTTTCCTGGTAAATATTTAGCTATCCTTCTGATTATGCATGCTGTTTTAATATTTTGTTTTCCATATATTAGTTATTTGAGACGACCATGATAGGCAGTTGTCTAGCTGCACTCCCAGTAGTTTGGTTTCTGCCACTTCTTCAATTTGTACTCCTCCCATACTTAATTGTATCCCATGCTGTTTTGGCCTTTTCCTAGTTGAACAGACCAACATAACTTTGGTTTTCTTGGTGTTTAAAACAAGTTTGTTTTGGCAAACCCACTTCCTGATATTCTCCAAATCTCCTTCTAAAGCTTGCTGTACCTGTTGAACCGATTGTCTTGCTGCATAAATTGTAGTATCATCTGCAAATATAGTAGCTTGAGTTTCAGCTAAGGCATAGGGAAGGTCGTTGGTATATATTAAATAAAGAAGTGGCCCAAGGCAGCTGCCCTGCGGTATTACACAGTTTAACACTTGAGGGGAAGAAATTGAACCATTGATATAGGTGGACTGTTTCCTGTCAGTTAGATATGACTGTACCCATTTCAATGCTACCTCCTTAAAACCATAATGCATTAATTTTGTCAAAATTATTTAATGATCCACTAAATCAAATGCTGCACCGAAATATAAAAATAGTACACCTACAAATTTGCCATTATCTATAGCATTGAGCCACTGGTCAGTCATGTCAACCAATGCAGTGGTAGTGGAATGGTTTTTGCGATAAGCATGCTGTTTGGCTATAATCAGATCATTCTTTTCCATGTACTAGGATGAAGTAACACTCTCGACATGAGAAGAGTGAGGGGACTGAATGAAAGTATCACAATAAATCATGTCTGATATTTAACCAAGTTATTGGTGAAGCTATCAGAAGCCTTTTCTATTAATAACAATGGTTATTTTTGTCTATTCAGTTCTAGCATTCTAGCATTCTAGCAGTTCTAACAACAATCTCCTCTGCCTGCACAGTGCTTGTTGTATTGTCCAGGTTTAACCTCTGAGTAAGTAACATTTTAATCCGTTGAATAATGTTTTAACAAACATTTTAGCCCTAATCTGGAGATATCTTATGCTAACTGCACTAAACTATACTAGGGGACTAGCACTAATCAGGCCCTGACCAACACTCTAGTTTCCAATGACCAGATCTGCACAGAGATCAACCTTTTACCAGATTACCCCTGGTTATCCCATTCAGAACATAAGATTGATACTTTGTCTATCTGGTTCCCTAGTCCCACCCTAACGACATAACCTCATGGCAACAATTGAACAAATAATGGATTGATACTTGGGTCACAAGGGGTTGTACTGACATGCACACCTCATATGTAGAGTCACAGTTTCTCGAGGATAGGTAACAGGATAACATGAATAACAGGGTGCCTGTTCATGGATTGAGTCACATTCAAAGACAGAGCACACAATCCCATAGATGTTATAGTCTCGTTTTACATAGTTCCTAATGGCAATAAGTACAGTGCCTTGCGAAAGTATTCGGCCCCCTTGAACTTTGCGACCTTTTGCCACATTTCAGGCTTCAAACATAAAGATATAAAACTGTATTTTTTTGTGAAGAATCAACAACAAGTGGGACACAATCATGAAGTGGAATGACATTTATTGGATATTTCAAACTTTAACAAATCAAAAACTGAAGAATTGGGCGTGCAAAATTATTCAGCCCTTTTACTTTCAGTGCAGCAAACTCTCTCCAGAAGTTCAGTGAGGATCTCTGAATGATCCAATGTTGACCTAAATGACTAATGATGATAAATACAATCCACCTGTGTGTAATCAAGTCTCCGTATAAATGCACCTGCACTGTGATAGTCTCAGAGGTCCGTTAAAAGCGCAGAGAGCATCATGAAGAACAAGGAACACATCAGGCAGGTCCGAGATACTGTTGTGAAGAAGTTTAAAGCCGGATTTGGATACAAAAAGATTTCCCAAGCTTTAAACATCCCAAGGAGCACTGTGCAAGCGATAATATTGAAATGGAAGGAGTATCAGACCACTGCAAATCTACCAAGACCTGGCCGTCCCTCTAAACTTTCAGCTCATACAAGGAGAAGACTGATCAGAGATGCAGCCAAGAGGCCCATGATCACTCTGGATGAACTGCAGAGATCTACAGCTGAGGTGGGAGACTCTGTCCATAGGACAACAATCAGTCGTATATTGCACAAATCTGGCCTTTATGGAAGAGTGGCAAGAAGAAAGCCATTTCTTAAAGATATCCATAAAAAGTGTTGTTTAAAGTTTGCCAAAAGCCACCTGGGAGACACACCAAACATGTGGAAGAAGGTGCTCTGGTCAGATGAAACCAAAATTGAACTTTTTGGCAACAATGCAAAACGTTATGTTTGGCGTAAAAGCAACACAGCTCATCACCCTGAACACACCATGCCCACTGTCAAACATGGTGGTGGCAGCATCATGGTTTGGGCCTGCTTTTCTTCAGCAGGGACAGGGAAGATGGTTAAAATTGATGGGAAGATGGATGGAGCCAAATACAGGACCATTCTGGAAGAAAACCTGATGGAGTCTGTAAAAGACCTGAGACTGGGACGGAGATTTGTCTTCCAATAAGACAATGATCCAAAACATAAAGCAAAATCTACAATGGAATGGTTCAAAAATAAATATATCCAGGTGTTAGAATGGCCAAGTCAAAGTCCAGACCTGAATCCTATCGAGAATCTGTGGATAGAACTGAAAACTGCTGTTCACAAATGCTCTCCATCCAACCTCACTGAGCTCGAGCTGTTTTGCGAGGAGGAATGGGAAAAAAATTCAGTCTCTCGATGTGCAAAACTGTTAGAGACATACCCCAAGCGACTTACAGCTGTAATCGCAGCAAAAGGTGGCGCTACAAAGTATTAACTTAAGGGGGCTGAATAATTTTGCACGCCCAATTTTTCAGTTTTTGATTTGTTAAAAAAGTTTGAAATATCCAATAAATGTCGTTCCACTTCACGATTGTGTCCCACTTGTTGTTGATTCTTCACAAAACAATACAGTTTTATATCTTTATGTTTGAAGCCTGAAATGTGGCAAAAGGTCGCAAAGTTCAAGGGGGCCGAATACTTTCGCAAGGCACTGTAACTGGGCAAGTTAGTGTGGATCCCCAATCCTTGTTTTGATTTTAGGTTGATTATTGATCCATCCTGAGATTGAGTGTTTATCTGAAATAAACTAACTATTCACTTTATTGGTTACATCTCATATTTCTCAATGGAGGAAATGAAAAACGGTGAACCAATCCAAAAGCTTCTTGTCCAGAATATGTAGATTGCTTGGTTCGTGAGTCTGGAGTCGTGTGTCCCATATTGCAGTGGTGCTGTTATCATAGTCTTCACATCAATGCTTGTTTAGAAAGAAGTGTAGTTATATTGAATCAGTCTTCTGGATCAAAGTGGTTTAGTCCTTTTGTGTGCCAGAGCTTTTTTTGTTGTTGCCAGCCTTTGGGATTATATGTGAAATAACGAGGAAAACTGAAATGGAGAATAACATCATCTTCCTCCCCCGTAGTGTAATGTGTTCCGCTTTAAAAAAAAATAAGGATCTGTATCGTATTATAGCAGAGTAACATTTAAACTGATATCATGTTCTTGCATCAAAACAATGTCTTTGATAAGAAATAAAACAAAAGATGTCATTTGGAGTGAATGTTTCTTTTTCACTGTGGAAAAAAGGGAACAGAGAGTGAAATGTGAGAATGAGTTTCACTGTGTAAAAAAAAAAGAAGAAAAAAGTACTTTCTTACAAGCCACTGTATTGCTTTAAGGGAATTTAATGGGGAGCATATCGAAGGAAGCAGAGATTAAATGGGCATCATGAATGAATGGCAGAATTACAGGGAAAACAAACATTACATTTATTTCAGACTCAGTTGATGTTTTTCCTTGCTACAGTGTATTCCTTCCTTTCTGGTTGCCTCGGGAACAAATTGTAACAACCTTCAAATTGTATCTTGAATCAATGTGATTGAATGTGGTATTAACACTGGAGTGTGGCCCTGGATAATCCTGAATTGGCCCTCATCTTTTTGTATCCTATATCCATCCTTCTGAGAGAGAATGTGTGTGTGATGTCCAGCCCCGTGTACATGTATAATCAAGGAAAGGAGTCAGTGTAACGCACGCGCACACAGAAAATTCCTGTTATCTCCATCAACCGCACACCTGGGGGCCCGCTTTTGTCACTGAATTGCTTTTTCACCACTCCCTTAGCTCAGAAATGATTCGCGTGACAGTGTGGCATGAACGTCACTCAGTAAATGGCCTGGTAATTACTGTAGACCCAGGCAGAGAGGGTGGGGTTATAGAGGAAATTGTATGACCCCAGTCAAAGAGGTTAAAGCACTGATTGATTTTAGCCAAACAGAGTTTGGTGGTGTGTGTTTAAAGGGCTGGCAGAATAAGAAGGTTTGCCTCTCGTCAACAAAATAATCCAACAGAAGACATTTTCTCACAACCTGATTTCAAAGTATGAGAATAATTGAGCCATAAATTCCAATGGTTCCATTGATAATAGTGTCGTCAACGTACTTCAAGAATGATTAGTCCAGTGTGTCAGTAGAAAGAGTTGGCTTGTTCACAATAACACAAAAACAACACAGGGAACTGTGTGTGTGGCTGTGCCTGTGGGGGTTTGAGTGAGAAAGACACATGGGAGAACCAACCAGTAAAGTACAGCATTCATTATCAAAGCATCGTGCCGACAACATCAAAACAGCTTTTCCAGATTATGAAGTCAGCAGGATTTTGAGTTCGGTATCAACCAGACTATCTAAACCTACCCATTTTCAGACTAGAGCTCCATCTGCCATCTAGTGGTCCCCTAAAAAATGTATTACTTTTCACACAGCTACTTATCTAAGTACTCCACACCTTCGTGAAAAACTGCTTTAGATGAATGTCTAGAACATCTCAATACCATATTTTATTTTATGAATAGCTCATATGAATAGCAAGGTGACTGTGTACCATACCTAGATGAATAATCCTTTTTAATCTTCAGAACATATTGTGAATTCAATACTAAGAATCTGCTCTATTTTCCAGCAATTGTGTATAACATCATGTTGTTTTGAATTACATGCACAGTGTTTGTGTGCAGCCAGTCTAATGACAGCGTGTGTTTGTGTTGTAGTCATTATCAGTGTAGTTTGTATAATTAAGACCAGTGGGACTGCTACACTAATTGGCAGCAGCAGAGACCTCCATAATTAAGAGGCTGTTCTGTTGGGAGATGGACAGGACGGAATTCTCAGAGACAGTGAGTGAGTGAGTGAGTGAGTGAGTGAGTGAGTGAGTGAGTGAGTGCGTGCGTTTTGGTACAAGCTGGGCTGAACCGTGTTTGGGTACGCTTTCATTCTAGAGCGTTTGTATGTTTGCGTGTGCCTGTGTATGGGCGTGCGTATAAGTTAAAAATCTACATAAGAATGTCATCATTTCATAGCAGGTTTATGTTTCATCTGAAACGCTGATAGCCGTGGCCCTCAATCTTAAAACCATTCCTCATTGAAAGACTGATCCTGACCACCAGGTGGCAGCGTTTGATAAACAATGCCACTTTATATAATGTTTATATACCCTACATTACTCATCTCATATGTATATACTGTTCTCTATACCGTCTACTGCATCCTGCCTATGCCGTTTGGCCATCACTCATCCATATATTTATATGTACATATTCTTATTCATTCCTTTACACTTGTGTGTAAAAGGTAGTTGTTGTGAAATTGTTAGATTACTTGTTAGATATTACTGCATGGTCTGAACTAGAAGCACAAGCATTTTGCTACACTCGCATTAACATCTGCTAACCATGTGTATGTGACCAATAAAATTTGATTTTGATTTGATTTGAGTCTGTTCTGCAATTTGTTTTAATGACAACAACCACAATACTAAGAATTCCAGAACTGATCTTTCTGATTCCTCCTTTATGTGTAGGTGAAAGGCAGGAAATAGCCTACTGTATATGGAATTTCTGTATGTAAATAGCTAATTTACATTTTCAGGCAAGTGGTCATAACCCAAAAATTAATTATAAATAGTTTTATTGTCACATATGTGCAGTGAAATATGTCGTTTTAGAGGGTCCGCCATTGTAGTACATCACCCCTGGAACAAATTAGGGTTAAGTACCTTTCCCAAGGGCACATTAACAGATTTTTCACCTTATCGGCGTGGTATTGGACACAGAGATCTTTCAGTTACTGGCCCAATGCTCTAACTGCTACGCTACCTGCCGCCTACCTTCTGCTGACTTGCCCAACGAGCATCTGCCTTTTCAATCATCTGCCTTGTCATAGCTAGCTGTGCTATACTTCGTAGTGCAGCGGTTCCCAAACTAGGGGTCGCGGCCCCCTGTGTGGTCATTTGATGTGAAAATGAGGTCACGAAACAATATCCAAAATCTTGGTAAAAAAAATATATACTGTGTTTAAATATACATTATAATATCATCTTTGTCTCTCAAAATCATTGTAAATGTGGTTAACCTTAAAAATCTAAAGGAAAATTATTCAACCAGAGAGTGTCCTTAGATCTTGAGGAAAAGGCTGCACTTGACTATTGCACTTGAATCATTCCCATGGTGAATGGCTAAGCCCCCTACGCGATGAAATCACACACTATTGCAGAGACTTTGATATTACCGAACACAATTGATATGGTGAAAATAATGTGTGGGGAGGCAGAGGCACAGAAACTCACATCAATACCTTTGTCAGATTAAACTGTGAAGAATTGATGCTATAGCAATCAAGAAGCAACTTACTGGACAACTCAAAAACTCCCCACCTTATGCTCTCCAAATGGTCGTTAGCTGTGAGGGCCGAGATGCCCATGCAATTACTTTTGTTTGCTACATGTTGGGGGGTGCTATTCACGAGGATATATTGTTGTCTCACGATACCCAAGCATGAAACAGCACAGGCGATGTTCAGTGTGCTGTGTGGCTATATTGACGAAAAACAGATTCCTTGGGATCGAATGGTGGGCTTTTGCACAGATGGGGCTCCATCTATCATGGGACTGTGGGCAGGCCTCTTCACTCTAGTTATGAATGTCTCCCTCCCTCTGCCATATGGGCACATGTACACCCACTGATCTATAATGGATACACGGTGTTTCCTCCAACACATTGGTGCGGCGGGCTTCCGGGTTGGATGTGCGCTGTGTTAAGAAGCAGTGCGGCTTGGTTGGGTTGTGTATCGGAGGATGCATGACTTTCAACCTTAGTCTCTCCCGAGCCCGTACGGGAGTTGTAGCGATGAGACAAGATAGTAGCTACTAAACAATTGGATACCATGAAATTGGGGAGAAAAAGGGGTAAAATTCAACAACAACAAAAAAATGTTTTGCAATTGACTGCCTATAGCCCCAATTAAAAAAGTAAACATTGGCTGAGTTTTCAGTTATCAAAATGAAGTCGTGGGCCAAAGAGGTTTGGGAACCCCTGCCGTAGCGATTAGCGAAGCTACCCAAACCCTGCCTGTTTGTTTACAACAAGAGGGGAGAAGGGAGTCATGGCAGTGGCATGTCAATCTTGGTGGGGCAAACGCAATCATGTATTTTTATGCATGCCAGAAAAGCCACTACACAGCGCAACACTAAACAATACATTAATGGCACTATTGGTGACAAACAGTGCCCACAAACTGTTAGGGCCTACATACAACTGTGCCAACAGCAGAGCTTTCTTTTCAGCACCATGGAGTGACTCCTTACCACCACTACCCCTGGCTATCAGCGGAGCCTTGTCTGGCATCGAAACAGTTAACTCAGCCTCATTTAATGCATTTTTTAAAAACATAGCTGATATGGCTGACTTGCTTAAACAAATGTGGTTTCTGAGATGTACAAACTGTGGCATAAGGGAAAGATGAACAGATAAAATGTTCATCCTGTTGGTGGCGGTAATACACATTTTTGGGTTGTAAGTCCGCCATAAAACCCACAGAAACATCCCGAGGGGTTCGTGCTGATTGTACGGAGATTGTGACAGCCGGTTAAATGGCGTCCCTTGACAAGGCAAGAACAAGATATATGTCAGGAGAAGTGCAGTTTTAACTCAAGGAGACTTATACTTGGAATACTGAGGAGGAATGGAGGGAAAAGGAGAGGCAGAGGGGGTCAAAGAAAGAGAGGGGGAGGAGGAAGAGCGTGAGCTTGAGTCTGTGAAATCTTTTGTAAAAAAGGGAAATGTTTTGTTAATGAAGAATGTTAGCAGAGTGAGTTGAAGACAGAAAGAGAAATGGAAGCGAATGAGGGCGAAGTATCAGAGGTGGTAGGTGTGGTGAAGTTCTCGGAGCCCAATGCTTGCACTGAGGGTCAGGATAAAGATGAGTCGGACAGTAGGGGTGAAGTTTTTGGAAAAGGTTGACCCTTACCTTTTTGCTCATCCATTTGTGGTTTCAGGGTGGGTTAAAATAGAGTTGGGTCCTGTGGAATCAGTGAGGTTAACCAGAAGTGGTCTTGTGATAATTGTTTGTATTTCTGCTGGTCAGAGGAAGCAGGCGCTGTATGTTAAACGAATGGGGGCAAGAGATGTGAATTGTTTTGCTCTCAAGAAAAGGGCGCCATTGAAAGGAGGGATTACTGGGGTAGCGGTAAATGTGAAAGCAGCCAAATGAAGTGGAAGATTCCCTGTGTTTGTGATACTCGTCGTTTGGTGTGACGCAGACAGGGTGGCGTGTGTGGTGAAACACACATTGTCTGTTCTTTTGAGTTTTGATGTTGAGTCTTTGCACGACAAAGTGATATAGAAGTTATCCTGTACAACCTTTTGTACAGAATACATTACACTTATGGGCATGTGGCAGTAGTGTGTAGGATGGAGGTTCCTAGGTGTGAGAAGTGTGCAGAAGGGCACAAGACAAAGGAATGTGTAGAATTGTAGAAAGTAGTGTTAATTTTAGGGGTGCCCATGAGCGGCCTTTCAAGATATGTCGATATAGGACTTGTTTTACTGTGGATATAGATACTTTTGTACCTGTTTCCTCCAGCATCTTCACATGATCCTTTGCTGTTGTTCTGGGATTAATTTGCACTTTTCACACCAAAGTACGTTCACCTCTAGGAGACAGAACGTGTCTCTTTCCTGAGCTGTATGACGTCTGCATGGTCCCAAGGTGTTTATACTTGCGTACTATTGTTTGTACAGATGAACGTGGTACCTTCAGGCGTTTGGAAATTGCTCCCAAGGATGAACCAGACTTGTGGAGGTCTCCAATTTTTTTCTGAGGTCTTGGCTAATTTCCTTTGATTTTCCCATGATGTCAAGCAAAGAGGCATTGAGTTTGAAGGTTGACCTTGAAATACATCCACAGGTACACCTCCAATTGACTCAATTTATGTCAATTAGCCTATCAGAAGCTTCTAAGCCATGGAATTTTCCAAGCTGTTTAAAAGAACAGTCCATTTGTGATACAATGAATTATAAGTGAAATAATCTGTCTGTAAACAATTGTTGGAAAAATGACTTGTGTCATGCACAAAGTAGAAGTCCTAACCGACTTGCCAAAACTATAGTTTGTTAACAAGAAATTTGTGGAGTGGTTGAAAAACGAGTTTTAATGACTCCATGTATGTCTGTAAACTTCCGACTTTAACTGTATATGTTTCAGTGAGATTGGATTTTTGGTATTTATAGAAATGGTTATCAACTGTACTGCAGGGATAGAACATAAGTCGCAGAAAATGGAGTTTGTGGTGGCAGCTGCAGAGGTTTTTGGGGTTGTGAGATTTGACATCAGAAGAGTTACAGGGTGTGGTGGTTTCCCATCCTTTCAGGTTGTTGGCCGGATTTAAATAGATTTAAATAGTGGTGTAGGGAGGTTTTATTTTTTAAATCATTGTTTGTTTTATTTATTTTGTGAGTGTAGTGTTAGATGGTAGGGTATTTTTTTTATTTTTAATTCAAGCAAGGAATAAAGGGAGTTTTACTCCAGTCTAGTAGCTGGCGGTAATGCGACATTTATTGGATGCCATCCGCCCCATCGAAGAAGAAGAAGTCGCCTACAGAGGTGACGTCAGTGGGTTATTCACAGCCGCATACAAACAGCTTTCCATAGCATAGCAGAGCATAGGTTTCCCTCACTACTCCAAGTCCAGAACTGTGCGTCAACATGACTTCCACTTTTTGAATGGATGTCCTTTTAAATGTAAATTTCTGATGAATAGTCCACTTGCTTCGTTTTCCGAAGAGGGAAGAGATTGACCTAACTCAACCAGCATTCACGGGTGCGGCATCTGTTTGCCTCCGACAGGCACAGAGCGACCCTGCGCCTCTCCTGTTGTAAGCACAGCTAGCTAGCAGGATCTTGTCAGTTGTGACTTTCGATCAGCGGCGAAGATGGCGGACCCGGCCGAGTGCACCATCAAAGTGATGTGCCGTTTTAGACCATTGAACAGTTCAGAGGTGGCAAGAGGGGATAAATACATACCAAAGTTTACAGGGGAGGATCAAGTGTCTATCTCGGTAAGTTGACATTCAAACACGGAAAACATTAGTCTACGAAAACAGCCCCCCTTTGTAATGCTAGCTAGGCTAACTAAACTAAGCATATCACATGATGCTTGGGCCAGCTAGCTAGCTAAAAGGCACACCAGCCAAGGACAAGGGCACTTTCTGGTTCACTCCTTCGTTCGCATAATAGCTAGCCAGACATTGATTAATATCTCACATTCAAATGCCATCTAATGAGTAACAACACATTTGACGGCAGCAACACCATTGTGTCAGCTAGCCGGCTGAATGAACGTTAACCAGGCTAGGTAACGTTGTCACTTTTTGTCTTGTTGGCTAATTAGCTAGAGCTAGCTAACCTAACGTTAGCAAAGTCCACGGCCTACTTTATTCATTGACATGGACACGAAGTATAGCTGGGTAGCTAACGATAACGTTAGCTAGCTTGGTAGGGGATGGCGAAGATGTCTACTGTAACTAGTTAGCCAAAGGTGTGGTTGTAGCTAGCTAGTTAAGTTAATGTTAGTTACCAGTCCTAAAGAGCGGTATTGAAATACTAGATAGTTACTAGCTAGCTAAGGATAACCACCTCGCATATGCCATTGCCTCATTGACAGCCGTCACTTGTTGGGCGTATTGAATGGGGAATGTTTTCGCCAGGCCCAATTCCTTGGTGCAAATTATTCTTCTAACGGCCTATTGGGATAAGGGGGCTTTGTAGATTTGTAACAATTTCGGGTGCGGTACTATGATAGAGGACTAGGAGTCAGGTGTGCACATCTGCTCAGTGCTCACTACACTACCTCGCCCCTTGGCCTTGTCAAAGGTAAATGACAGAAACCATTACAGTTGGGACAAACTTTATGGACTTCCAAACACTTCCCTCAATGCTGTAGCCGAATTACGTTCCTTTCCTGAATGATAAACAGTCAAGTTGTATTTGTCACGTGCAGTTTTTTTTGTATTCCCAAAGAGATGTGGATGAATGGAGGTAGACACTGAAGGAAGAAGTCCTTGCACCATAGCAACAGCAAATGTAGAATCCAAGGGTGTGGCATCTGGTCATGATTACTGGATAGTTAATGGAGGGTTACTCATAAATGAGCATGTTTGTTATGTCATGATGTAGTTTGGAGGAACATTTTTGGCCCCAAGTATAACATATTGTAATGACCTAGATCATAATTGAAGAATGTCCAGCAGTTCTCAAATTGACGATTTATTGACTCAACTCACAGGCTACTGTCTGGCTGTAGTCTATGCTAAATAAATCCAGCTACTCAACTCACTGTTCGGGGCATGAAAAAGGGCGAGAACAATGCCAGCATGGTTATATAACATATGTCAAAAGTAGTTCACTGTATAAGAAATGGGGTGAAGGACACAACCCATGTCCCATCACATTCGTACCTAATGAGAGACACATTCTCTTTTAACCTCTCTGGGATATGTTGGAAGGTAGTGTCCCACCATTTTAAAGATACAATTCTCGTTAATCCAGCCACAGTGTCTGATTTAAAAAATGCTTTACAGCGAATGCTCCACAAACAATTATGTTAGGTCACCACCAAGTCACAGAAAAACCCAGCCATTTTTCCAGCCAAAGAGGAGTTGCAAAAAGCACAAAGAGAGAAAATGAATCACTAACCTTTGCTCTTCATCAGATGACACTCATAGGACTTCAAAATACATTTTGTTCGATAAAGTGTATATTTATATAAAGTGCATATATTTATATAAAAATAATCTCATTTTACATTGGCACGTTACGTTCAGTATTTCTAAAACATACAGTGATTGTGCAGAGTGCTACATCAATTCACAGAAATACTCATCATAAATGTTGATGAATTTATGCATGGAATTAGAGATCTACTTCTCTTTAATGCAACCACTGTATCAGATTTCAAAAACTTTACGGAAAAAGCAAACCATGCAATAATCTGAGTACAGCGTTCAGACAACAAAGCAGCCAAAAAGATATCCGCCATATTGTGTAGTCAACATTAGTCAGAAATGGCACCATAAATATTCACTTACCTTTGATCTTCATCAGAATGCACTCCCAGGAATCCCAGTTCCACGATAAATGTTTGATTTGTTCGATAATGTTAATCATTTATGTCCAAATAGCTTATTTTTATGTCTAAATAGCTCCATTTACACTATTGGAATGGCAAAGAGTTGAAAAACTACAAACCTCAGATTTCCCACTTCCTGGTTGGATTTTTCTCCGTTTTTCGCCTGCCATATGATTTCTGTTATACTCACTGATATCATTCAAACAGTTTTAGAAACTTCAGTGTTTTCTATCCAATACTACTAATAATATGCAATTCTTAGCATCTGGGACAGAGTCGCAGGCAGTTTACTCTGGGCACCTTATTCATCCAAGCTACTCAATACTGCCCCCTGTCACCAATAACTTAAATTATTACTGGGAACAGTTGGATGGATTAGGGGTGTGGTGTTTTTATGGGGAGGCATATCATGTAATTTGAGTAGGCAGTGAGGACTTTGAACTTTTCTTTGTCTAGATTTATTTTAATAGAAGCTCACCACGCTCAGTGCATGCATTCGAAAATTATTCAGACCCCTTGACCTTTTCCACATTTTGTTATGTTACAGCCATTTTCTAAAATGAATTAAATCTTTTTTTCCCCTCATAAATATACACACACTACCCCATAATAACAAAGCAAAAACAGGTTTTTAGAAATGTTTGCAAATGTATAAAAAAAACATTTTACCTAAGCATTCAGACCCTTTGCTATGAGACTCAATTGAGCTCCCCGGTGCACCCTGGTTCCATTGGTCATTCTTGAGATGTTTCTACAATGTGATTGGAGTCATCCTGTGGTAAATTCAATTAATTGGACATGATTTGGAAAGGCACACACCTATATAAAGCTCCCACAGTCCCATATCGGCGCAAAAAACAAGCCATGAGGTCAAAGGAATTTTCTGTGGAGTTCCAAGACGGGATTGTTTCGAGGCACAGATCTGGGGTACCAAAACATTTCTGCAGCATTGAATGTTCCCAAGAACAGTGGCCTCCATAATTCTTAAATGAAAGAAGTTTTTGAACCACCAAGACTCCTACTAGAGCTGGCTGCCTGGCCAAACTGAGCAATTGGGGGAAGAAAGGCCTTGGTCAGGGAGGTGGATGGGATGGGAATCTTTCAAAAGGACAACGATCTCTGCAGCATTCCACCAATCATGCCTTTATGGTAGAGTGACCAGACGAAAGCCACTCAGTAAAAGGCTCATGACAGTTTGCCAAAAGGTACCTTAACCTCTAATGACACCCCATCCCGTGAACGGGACCGGTGTCATCTGACACTAATTAGCATAACGCAACGGACATATCTTCCTAGAAAATATTCCTATTCATGAAAATCACAAGTGAAATATATTGGAACACAGCTTAGCCTTTTGTTAATCACCCTGTCATCTAAGATTTTCAAAATATGCTTTACAGCCAAAGCTAGACAAGCATTTGTGTAAGTTTATCGATAGCCTAGCATAGCATTATGCCTTGCTAGCAGCAGGCAACCTTGTCACGAAAATCAGAAAAGCAATCAAATTAAATCGTTTACCTTTGAACTTCGGATGTTTTCGCTCACTAATCGACCGGAAATTGCGATCACAACAACGCTGAAAAATATTCCAAATTAGCTCCATAATATCGACAGAAACATGGCAAACGTTGTTTAGAATCAATCCTCAAGGTGTTTTTCAAATATCTATTCGATAATATATCCACCGGGACAATTGGTTTCTCAGAAGTGATTGGAATAATGGCTACCTCTGTACTTTACGCGAGATTTTCTCCGAGAGCATCATGTGACCACTTGCGCAATGTAGCCCCCTACGGGTATTCTTCAACAGAAATGCGTAAAACTACGTCACAATGCTGTAGACACCTTGGGGAATACGTAGAAAGCGTAAGCTGGTTCATAGCACATTCACAGCTCAAAATATGGGGCACTTCCGGATTGGATTTTTCTCAGACTTTCGCCTGCAACATCAGTTCTGTTAAACTCACAGACAATATCTTTACAGTTTTGGAAACGTTAGTGTTTTCTATCCAAAGCTGTAAATTATATGCATATTCTAGCATCTTGTCCTGACAAAATATCCTGTTTTAAAACGGGAACGTTTTTTTCCCCAAAAATGAAAATACTGCCCCTAGAGTCGCAACAGGTTTAAGGACACAGACCATGAAAAACAAGATTCTCTGGTCTGATGAAACCAAGATTGAACTCTGGCCTGAATACCAAGCGTCACATCTGGAGGAAACCTAGCACCATCCCTATGGGGAAGTGGGGTGGCAGCGTGATGCTGTGGGGATGTTTTTCAGCGGGAGAGACTGGGATACTCATCAGGATCGTGGAGAAAGATGAACAGAGCAAAGTACAGACATTGCCCCAGCGATGGTTCACCTTCCAACAGGACAGCGACCCTAAGCACACAGCCATGACAATGCAGGAGTAGCTTCGGGACATGTCTCTGAATGTCCTTGAGTGGCCCAGCCAGAGCCCGGACTTGAAACCCATCAAATATCTCTGGAGAGACCTGAAAATTGCTGTGCAACGACACTCCCCATCCAACCTGACAGAGCTTGAGTGGAACTGCAGAGAAGAATGGGAGAAACTTCCAAAATACCGGTTGTGCCAAGCTTGTAGCGTCATACCCAAGAAGACTCGAGGCTATAATCGCTGCCAAAGGTGCTTCAACAAAGTACTGAGTAAAGGGTCTGAATACTTATGTAAATGTGGTATTTCCAGAGGGGTTTGCACAAATACTTTTTTGTTGTTGCTTTGTCAAAATTGGTTTAATTGTTGTTTTTCTCTCAATCAACACGAATTAGACCAAATAACAGCGCTAAAAATATCATCGATATTTTCCCTCTTATTTGGTCTACTTCGTGTTGATTGAGAAAAAAACAACAATTAAATACATTTTGGAAATTAGGCTGTAACGTAAAAAATGTGAAAGTCAAGGGGTCTGAATACTTTCTGAATGCACTGTAGGTCATTTCCTAGTACACTCACCCAGACCTCAGGGAATGAGGCCCAAATGGGCCCTGGTTAAAAGTAGTGCACTACATAGGGAATCATACCCAGACCTCAGAGAATGAGGCTGACTAGCATTAGTTGGACTGGGAATCCCTGGGTAGGCTGTATAATTTGATGGTGTTTTCTAGTGTCTGCCTTTGCATTAATTTGAATAATATTGGCCTTTTTGTTGGTGAGATGTTTGACATTTTAGTCATTTAGCAGACGGTCTTATCCAGAGCGACTTACAGGAGAAATTGTAGTTAAGTGCCTTGCTCAAGGGCACATCCACAGATTTTTCACTTAGTTGTCTCGGGGATTCAAACCAGTAACGTTTCGTTTACTGGTCCAATGTCTTAACCGCTAGGCTCCCTGCCTCGTCCTAACCCCATTTGTGGCGGCAGGTAGGCTAGCTGTTAAAACATTGGGCCAGTAACCAAAAGGTCGCTGGTTCGAATACCCAAGCAGACGAGGTGAAAAATCGTTCAGCGTGCCCTTGAGCAAGGCACTTAAACCCTAATTTGCTCCAGGGAGCCTGCACTGCTATGGCCACACTACAATGGTGTGTGTGTGTGCCTGGCATTCCATACTCAGTCTAGTCAACAATCAGACTCTTCTCCACTATGAACAATGGGCTGTGCCTTTCAGAGAACCAGGTACAGAGACAAATTAGCCAGTTTATCTTCCAGTATTGGAGGACAACCGAGAGACTGTGGCACAGTAATAGGCCCACAGTCTAAGAGGTTGGTTGGCTGCAGACACTGGTAGGGTTCTGAACAGTGAAATAGGGTGTGTCCAAATTGGCACCCTATTCCCTACATGGTGCACAATTTGACCATAGGCAGGGGAATAGGGAGCTATTTGGAAGGCAGACTTAGAAGCCTGAGTTAGTCAGTTTGATGATGAAGTCATTTCCTTTATGAGAATGGGCCTGAAGTTCTGTCTACTGTAGCTCTGCCTGAAGCTCCTGGGTATAATTTATAAGCTTTTTGTTCAACCTCTCCTCTCCACAGAATGGTTCTGTTTTTGTGCCAGCCCAGTGGGTTTAAGTGAAGTTAAGACTGCATCCCAAATTTGCTTATGTAGTAGTGCACTATGGGCCCTGATCGGAGGGCTCTGGACTAACTTTTCCCACTGGTGGCAAAAACTTATTCAGTTGATGGTACCAGTACAACCAATTTTTTTTTGCCACCTGAACAGCGATAATGACCTGACCTGTGTCCCATAATGTACCTGCATTTCATACAGAAACAGGCTAATAATGTCTGGCCATCTTATAAAATAGCATGCCCTTTCAGGGCTTAACATTGCCAGTGGCACACTGGGCTAGTGCCAACTGCCCCGAATGAAATAATTAATGGCTTCTGAAAGCGCACGCATAATTAAAATTGTATCTTTAATTTGTGGCCTGAGCAAGTAGCCTATAACAACCTACCCTCCATACACAAATTACATTTTAACGCAACTATATCACATTTATGTTTTGTTTTCCCAAATCTCCATGTTATTTTTAGCGATTTTGAAGAGACAGTTGTAGGGCCCTGGGAACTTTTGTCGGTGTGGATGGTTAAGGGGCCGGAACATAATCATAATAATTATAATACACTGCAAATTGACCACAACGAGATTTTGTATTTTAGAAAAAAAAAAAAAAATCATAGATTGAGACACAATCACCTCTCTTTTTCCGGGCTGGGTACTTAAACAGATTCCCTAAATTTAAAAAAAATTTTGCTGGTGAGTTTAGGTGATTCTTTTAACCTAAAGTTTGGTGGGCCCCCCAAAAATCCCTAGCCCTTTAATTCAATTTTAATTAGGCTAACTGTTTTTGTACTGTACAGTTTAGTGTAGACACGGTTATTATACACTGAACACAAATGCACGGTTTCATGAGCTGAAATAAAAGTTATGCACAAAGCTTATTTCTCTCATTGTGTGCACGAGGCTTATTTCTCTGTTTTAAAGTTAACTTTGACCAACTGATGCAAATCTGTATTCCCAGTCATGTGAAATCCATAGATTAGGGCCTAATGAATTTATTTCAATTGATTGATTTCCTTATGAACTCAGTAAAATATTTTAAATTGTTGCCCTAATTTTTGTCCCATATAGATTTTTTTTATTTACTTTCAGTTAGTTTTCAGATGTGATTTGCTAGTTTTTATTTAGTATTAGTTGTATATTAATATTTCATTTTTATATTTGTTTCAGTGTTGGGGACAGAACATGCGTGGGAGGCTAGAAGCTGTTTGTTTGTTTTTTGGGATGTTGCTTCTTGCAACTGGGGGGCAGTAATACATAAGGTGATGGATCAGGTTATATGTTAGATTTTAGGGATGCACGATATATGGGTGAACTGATCAGAATCGGACGATATTAGCTAAAAATCAGCCAGATGTCTAGTTTAACGCCTATGTGAAAAACCAATGTCAAAGTTGACGTGCATACCTACAGTTGAAGTCGGAAGTTTACATACACCTTAGCCAAATATATTTTAACTCAGTTTTTCACAATTCCTGAAATGTTTAATTTAATTCTAGTAAAAATTCCCTGTCTTAAGTCAGTTACACGGAACCCAAACCGTCTGCGTGTGTGCGCCATCTTGCAGAAATGTATTTTGTTCACTCACACCAAACGCAATCACGACACGAAGGTTAAAATATCAAAACAAACTCTGAACCAATTATATTAATTTGGGGACCGGTCGAAAAGCGTTAAACATTTATGGCAATTAAGCTAGCTAGCTTGCTGTTGCTAGCTAATTTGTCCTGGGATATAAACACAGATTTGTTATTTTACCTGAAATGCACAAGGTCCTCTACTTCGCCAATTAATCCACATATTAAATGGTCAATTGAATCGTTTCTAGTCATCTCCTCCTTCCAGGTTCTTCTCTGGACTTTATATTGCGATTGGCAACTTTCATAAATTGGATGCGTTACCGTCACTGACCTTGATCGTCTTTCAGTTACCCACGTGGGTATAACCAATGAGGAGATGGCACGTGGGTACCTGCTACTATGAACCAATGAGGAGATGGGAGAGGCAGGACTTGCACTGCGTTCTGCATCAGAAATAAAACTAATTTCTATTATAGCCCTTGGCAACGCATATGCTCGTTGGCGTGCGCGAGTGGTGTGGGTGCAATAATTGAATAACACAGATTTCTAAATGTATTTTGGAAGTGGATCACCACTTTATTTTAAGAATGTGAAATGTCAGAATAATAGTAGAATGAATTATTTCAGATTTAATTTCTTTCATCACAGTTTACATACACTCAATTGGTATTTGGTAGCATTGCCTTTTAAATTGTTGAACTTGGGTCAAACGTTTCGGGTAGCCTTCCACAAGCTTCCCACAATAAGTTGGGTGAATTTTGGCCCATTCCTACTGACAGAGCTGGTGTAACTGACAGGTTTGTAGGCCTCCTTGCTCGCACACTTTTTCAGTTCTGCCCACAAATTTTCTATAGGATTGAGGTTAGGGTTTTGTGATGGCCACTCCAATACCTTGACTTAGTTGTCCTGAAGCCATTTTGCCACAACTTTGGAAGTATGCTTGGGGTCATTGTCTATTTGGAAGACCCATTTGCAACCAAACTTTAACTTTTAACTAATGTCTTGAGATGTTGCTTCAATATATCCACATAATTTTCCTACCTCATGATGCATTCTATTTCTGCAGCAAAGCACCCTCACAACATGATGCTGCCACCCCCGTGCTTCACGGTTGGGATGGTGTTCTTCGGCTTGCAAGCCTCCCCTTTTTTTCCTCCAAATATAACGGTGGTCATTATGGCCAAACAGTTCTATTTTTGTTTCATCAGACTAGAGGACATTTTTCCAAAAAGTACAATCTTTGTCCCCATGTGCAGGTGCAAACTGTAGTCTGGCTTTTTTATGGCTGTTTTGGAGCAGTGGCTTCTTCCTTGCTGAGCAGCCTTTCAGGTTATGTCGATTAGAGGTCGACCGATTATGATTTTTCAACACCAATACTGATTATTGGAGGACCAAAAAGCCGATACCGATTAATCGGCCGGTTTAAATATAAAAAAAACTATAAAAATAATAATATATAACAAAATAGTGACAATTACAACAATACTGAATTAACACTTATTTTAACTTAAGGTACGAAGTTTTAGGTTGTAGTTATTATAGGACTATTTCCCTCTACCATTTTATTTAATTAACCTTTGACTATTGGATGTTTGATGTTCTTATAGGCACTTTAGTATTGCCAGTGTAACAGTATGTCCTCCGTCCCTCTCCTCGCTCCTCCCTGGGCTCGAACCAGCAACACAACGACAACAGCCACCACATTGAAGCAGCGTTACACATGCAAAGCAAGGGAAACAACCACCCCAAGGCTCAAGAGCGTGTGAAGTTTGAAACGCTATTAGCACGCTCTAACTAGCCAGCCATTTCACTTCGGTCACACCAGCCTCATCTCGTGAATTGATAGGTTTGAAGTCATAAACAGCACAATGCTTGACGCACAACGAAGAGCTGCTGGCAAAATACACGAAAGTGCTGTTTGAATTAATGTTTACGCGCCTGCTTCTGCCTACCACCGCTCAGTCAGATACTTAGATACTTGTATGCTTGTGTGCTCAGTCAGATTATATGCAACACAGGACACGCTAGATAATATCTAGTGATAACTACACATGGTTGATGATAACTAGTGATTATGATTGATTGTTTTTTATAAGATAAGTTTAATGATAAGCTAGCAACTTACCTTGGCTTACTGCATTTGCGTAACAGGCAGTCAGTCTCCTTGTGGATCCCCCAAGCTGACAAGGTGAAAATCTGTCTTTCTGCCCCTGAACGAGGCAGTTAACCCACCGTTCCTAGGCCGTCATTGAAAATAAGAATGTGTCCTTAACTGACTTGCCTAGTTAAATAAAAATTAAATAAAGGTGTAAAAAAAAGAAGCAAATCGGCGCCCCAAAATATCAATTTCCGATTGTTATGAAAACTTAAAATCAGCCCCAATTAATCGGCTATTCCGATTAATCGGTCGACCTCTGATGTCGATATAGGACTTGTTTTACTGTGGTTATAGATACTTTTGTACCTGTTTCCTCCAGCATCTTCACAAGGTCCTTTGCTGTTCTGTGATTGATTTGCACTATTCGTACCAAAGTACGTTCATCTCTAGGAGACAGAACGCGTCTCCTTCCTGAGCGGTATGACGGCTGCTTCATCCCATGTTTATACTTGCTTACTATTGTTTGTACAGATGAACGTGGTACCTTCAGGCGTTTGGAAATTGCTCCCAAGGATGAACCAGACCATTTTTTCCCCCTGAGGTCTTGGCTGATTTTCTTTAGATTTTCCTATGGTGTCAAGCAAAGAGGCACTGAGTTTGAAGGTAGACCTTGAAATACATCTACAGGTACACCTCCAATTGACTAACATGATGTCAATTAGCATATCAGAAGCTTCTAAAGCCATGACATCATTTTCAGGAATTTTCCAAGCTGTTTAAAGGCACAGTCAACTTAGTGTATGTATACTTCTAACCCACTGGAATTATGATACAGTGAAATGTAACTTGTGTCATGCACAAAGTAGATGTCTTAACCGACTTGCCAAAACTATAGTTTGTTAACAATAATTTTGTGGAGTGGTTGAAAAACAAGTTTTAATGACTCCATCCTAAGTGTATTTAAACTTCCGACTTCAGCTGTGTATAACGTAGGTACATGACGTAATGACGCCATGTAAAATGTTGTTTCCTGCAACACAGCATTCCTAACCTAGCCCACAATGTCTGTGTGGTTCGAGCAGTCATTTGAAAGAGTAAGAACATTTCAGTAAGACAACTCAAAGGCGAAATCCATAACGCCAAGATAATGGAATTCATTGCCCTTGACAATCAACCGTTCTCTGTCGTGGGTGATGTTGGTTTTCGCGACTGGTCGAGCACCATTACATACTAATGTTATCATGTGCGCTATTATTCAGATGTTGCCCTACCGGAGTTGGTTATATAGCGTCACTGCTATTAGCTTTGCGACATACTATGTAACGCCCTTTGGGTCTTTAGCGTGTTAAAGATACACGTGAAAACACTTTTTGACCCGTTAAATAAGCTTTTAATTTGACATGTCAAATAACACAGTTCTGTTATAGAATGTTGTGTGTTCTGAATTTTCACCTGCAGGGCAAGCACCACCATTACTATCAGTAACACTGTCAAAGCTGTACAAGAAAGTCTGCAAACACCGGTAATGAACGATGTGTTTACAATGTCACGTTGGTAATACAACATTATTTGTTCGACCACAACTTCTGGGATAGCTAGTTTGGTACCTAGCACCTATACAACCATCCTGAAAACAATGACCAGTAGAAACTGCAGTCATTTTCATTATTCTTAGCAATGATTTAGGAATCCTTTTAAGTATTAACTAGGTTGCCACTTGTTGATCACCTATTGAAATTGAACTTCAGTTAATGAAAATAAATGCCTAGTCAGCAACTTCACTCTGTTGCCCAAAGCTAACGTTTATAAGCAGCCAGCGAGCTTCATCTGGCTAGTGCGGCTCGACCGCACCGGGTTATGTGTTGTGAAGCTAGTCACAATAAGGATTAGGCGCAATAGTGGAATTTGCGGTTTGCCTTCAAAATAAAATGATCTCATTGACAGAAATGTAAATGAAGACAAATAGTAGAATTATGCCTTTTATTTTGAAGGCTAACCGCAAAGTCCGCTATTGTGGCCTTATTGTGGCATGGATTGGTCCGAACACCATTAATCAAATAACCCTAATTTATAAGACAGTAATTTATTTTAGATGACACCTAGCTATATAGCTAGCTAGCAAAATGGGTGTTATTTGACGTATCTTTTTTGACACGCAAAGACCCAAATGGCGTTCCATAGAAATCCTGTTCAAGAATGAAATTACTGAACAAATGAGGTGATACAGCCTGGATTCGAACCAGGGACTGTAGTGACGCTTCTTGCACTGAGATACAGTGCCTTAGACCGCTGCGTCCATGTGTGTGCACTATTTAACTGTACTAGAATGCTTAAGTCTGCAATTTTTTTAAATATCGGTACAAGGCTTTTCGGCAAGGAAAATAGAGTATCGTCCGAAGCTGTTATGTCGGTGCATCACTCTTAAATTGAAATTAAGTCAATTTGACTTAAAAAGAATAGTGTTGAAACTGGTGGAAAAAATACATGGTGGAAGTACCCCCCCCTCCCCCAAATAGCTAGTAATGCACAAGCCAGGCCTATTTGAAGCATTTGATTGATTGCATTTACTGTATCGGTCAAAAGTTAGGACACCTACTCATTCAAGGGTTTTTCTTTATTTAAACTATATTCTATGTTGTAGAATAATAGTAAATTAAATAACGCATGGAATTATGTAGTAACCAAAAAAGTGTAAACCAATATCTTAGATTCTTTGCAGAGATGGCAGCTTTGCACACTCTTGGCATTCTCTCAACCAGCTTCATGAGGAATGCTTTTCAAATCCAATCACATTTTATTTGTCACATGCGCCACATACAACAGGTAGACCTTACAGTGAAATGCTTACAAGCCCTTAACCAACAATGCAGTTTTACAGAAGTGCCTAAAATAAAAATTTAAGATGATCAAAATGTAAATAACAATAGTGGGGCTATACACGGGGTAACGGTACAGAGTCAATTTGCGGGGGCATTGGTGTCGGTAACATGTACATGTGGACTAGGGTGGTTTGTGTCTCTGACAATTTTTAGGGCCTTCCTCTGACACCGCCTGGTGTATATAGGTCCTGGATGCACTACCCTCTGTAGTGCCTTGGGGTCAGAGGTCGAGCAGTTGCCTTACCAGGCAGTGACGCAATCCGTCAGGATGCTCTTGATTGTGCAGCTGTAGAACCTTTTGAGGAGCCATGCCAAATCTGGGGTAATAGGTTTTGTAGTGCCCTCTTCACGACTGTCTTGGTGTGCTTGGACCATGTTAGTTTGTTGATGTGGGTGCCAAGGAACTTGAAGCTCTCAACCTGCTCCACTACAGCCCCATCGATGAGAATGGGGGCGTGCTCGGTCCTCCTTTTCCTGTATTCCACAATCATCTCCTTTGTCTTGATCATGTTGAGGGAGAGGTTGTTCTTGCACCACACGGTCAGGTCTCTGACCACCTCCCTATAGGCTGTCTCATCGTTGTCGGTGATTAGGCCTAACGCTTTTGTCATCGGCAAACTTAATGATGGTGTTCAAGTCGTGCCTGGCCGTGTTGTCATGAGTGAACAGGGAGTACAGGAAGGTACTGAGCACGCACCCCTAAGGGGCCCCTTTGTTGAGGATCAGCATGGCAGATGTGTTGCCGGATGTGTTGTCCAGGGTCCGGTTGCAGAGGGAGGCGTTTAGTTCCAGGGTCCTTAGCTTATTGATGCGCTTTGAGGGCACTATGTTGTTGAACGCTGAGCTGTAGTCAATGAATAGCATTCTCACATATGTGTTCCTTTTGTTCAGGTGGGAAAGGGCATTGTGGAGTGCAATCATTGCATCATCTGTTTGGGCGGTATGCAAATTGGAGTGCGTCTAGGGTTTCTGGGATAATGGTGTTGTGAGCCATGACCAAAGCATTTCATGCCTATGGTGGATGTGAGTGCTACAGGTTGGAAGTAATTTAGGCAGGTAGCCTTAGTGTTCTTGGGCACAGGGACTATGGTGGTCTGCTTGAAACATGTTTGGTATTAGACTCAGACAGGAACATGTTGAAAATGGCAGTGAAGACACTTGCCAGTTGGTCAACGCATGCTCGCAGTACATGTCCTGGTTATCCGTCTGGCCCTACGGCCTTGTGAATGTTGACCTGTTTAAAGGTCTAACTCACTTCGGCTGCGGCGAGCGTGATCGCGCAGTTGTCTGGAACAGCTGATGTTCTCATGCATGTTTCAGTGTTACTTGCCTCGAAGCGAGCAAAGTTATTTAGCTCGTCTTGTAGGCTCGTGTCACTGGGCAGCTCTCGGCTGTGCTTCCCTTTGTAGTCTGTTGTGGTTTGCAAAACCTGCCACATCTGATGAGCGTCGGAGCCGGTGTAGTACAATTCGCTCTTAGTCCTGCATTGAGGCTTTGCCTGTTTGATGGTTCGTCGGAGGGCATAGCATGATTTCTTATAAACTTACGGTTTAGAGCCCACTCCTTGAAAGCGGCAGCTCTAGCCATTAGCTCAATGCAAATGTTGCCTGTAATCCATGGCTTCTGGTTGGGGTATGTACGTACAGTCACTGTGGGGACGACTTTATCGATGCACCACATCAGCCAGTGACTGATGTGGTGTACTCAATAACATCGGAAGAGTCCCGGAACATATTCCAGTCTGTGATAACAAAACTGTCCTGTATTTTAGCATCTGCTTCATCTGACCACTTTTTAATAGACCAAGTCACTGGTGCTTCCTGCTTTATTTTTCGCTTGTAAGCAGGAATCAGAAGGATATAATTATGGTCAGATTATCCAACAGTCTTGAAGGAGTTCCCACATGCTGATCGTGTAATGTTGTCCCACTTCTCTTCAATGGCTGTGTGACGTTGCTGGATATTGGCAAGAACTGGAACACGGTGTTATGGACATTAAATTCTCTGGCAACAGCTCTGATGGACATTACTGCAGTCAGCATGCCAATTGCACGCTCCCTCAAAGCTTGAGACATCTGTGGTTTTATTTTTTTATTTTATTTTTTTATTTCACCTTTATTTAACCAGGTAGGCTAGTTGAGAACAAGTTCTCATTTGCAACTGCGACCTGGCCAAGATAAAGCATAGCAGTGTGAGCATACAACAAAGAGTTACACATGGAGTAAACAATTAACAAGTCAATAACACAGTAGAAAACAAAGGGGGGTCTATATACAATGTGTGCAAAAGGCATGAGGAGGTAGGCAAATAATTACAATTTTGCAGATTAACACTGGAGTGATAAATGATCAGATGGTCATGTACAGGTAGAGATATTGGTGTGCAGAAGAGCAGAAAAGTAAATAAATAAAAACAGTATGGGGATGAGGTAGGTGAAAAGGGTGGGCTATTTACCAATAGACTATGTACAGCTGCAGCGATCGGTTAGCTGCTCAGATAGCTGATGTTTGAAGTTGGTGAGGGAGATAAAAGTCTCCAACTTCAGCGATTTTTGCAATTCGTTCCAGTCACAGGCAGCAGAGTACTGGAACGAAAGGCGGCCAAATGAGGTGTTGGCTTTAGGGATGATCAGTGAGATACACCTGCTGGAGATACACCTGCTGGAGCGCGTGCTACGGATGGGTGTTGCCATCGTGACCAGTGAGCTGAGATAAGGCGGAGCTTTACCTAGCATAGACTTGTAGATGACCTGGAGCCAGTGAGTCTGGCGACGAATATGTAGCGAGGGCCAGCCGACTAGAGCATACAAGTCGCAGTGGTGGGTGGTATAAGGTGCTTTAGTGACAAAACGGATGGCACTGTGATAGACTGCATCCAGTTTGCTGAGTAGAGTGTTGGATAGTCAGTTTTACTAGGGTAAGCTTGGCGGCGTGAGTGAAGGAGGCTTTGTTGCGGAATAGAAAGCCGACTCTTGATTTGATTTTCGATTGGAGATGTTTGATATGAGTCTGGAAGGAGAGTTTGCAGTCTAGCCAGACACCTAGGTACTTATAGACGTCCACATATTCTAGGTCGGAACCATCCAGGGTGGTGATGCTAGTCGGGCATGCAGGTGCAGGCAGCGACCGGTTGAAAAGCATGCATTTGGTTTTACTAGCGTTTAAGAGCAGTTGGAGGCCACGGAAGGAGTGTTGTATGGCATTGAAGCTTGTTTGGAGGTTAGATAGCACAGTGTCCAAAGACGGGATGAAAGTATATAGAATGGTGTCGTCTGCGTAGAGGTGGATCAGGGAATCGCCCGCAGCAAGAGCAACATCATTGATATACACAGAGAAAAGAGTCGGCCCGAGAATTGAACCCTGTGGCACCCCCATAGAGACTGCCAGAGGACCGGACAGCATGCCCTCCGATTTGACACACTGAACTCTGTCTGCAAAGTAATTGGTGAACCAGGCAAGGCAGTCATCCGAAAAACCGAGGCTACTGAGTCTGCCGATAAGAATATGGTGATTGACAGAGTCGAAAGCCTTGGCAAGGTCGATGAAGACTGCTGCACAGTACTGTCTTTTATCGATGGCGGTTATGATATCGTTTAGTACCTTGAGTGTGGCTGAGGTGCACCCATGACCGGCTCGGAAACCAGATTGCACAGCGGAGAAGGTACGGTGGGATTCGAGATGGTCAGTGACCTGTTTGTTGACTTGGCTTTCGAAGACCTTAGATAGGCAGGGCAGGATGGATATAGGTCTGTAACAGTTTGGGTCCAGGGTGTCTCCCCCTTTGAAGAGGGGGATGACTGCGGCAGCTTTCCAATCCTTGGGGATCTCAGACGAGATGAAAGAGAGGTTGAACAGGCTGGTAATAGGGGTTGCGACAATGGTGGCAGATAGTTTCAGAAATAGAGGGTCCAGATTGTCAAGCCCAGCTGATTTGTACGGGTCCAGGTTTTGCAGCTCTTTCAGAACATCTGCTATCTGGATTTGGGTAAAGGAGAACCTGGAGAGGCTTGGGCGAGGAGCTGCGGGGGGGGCGGAGCTGTTGGCCGAGGTTGAAGTAGCCAGGCGGAAGGCATGGCCAGCCGTTGAGAAATGCTTATTGAAGTTTTCGATAATCATGGATTTATCAGTGGTGACCGTGTTACCTAGCCTCAGTGCAGTGGGCAGCTGGTAGGAGGTGCTCTTGTTCTCCATGGACTTCCAAGTGTCCCAGAACTTTTTGGAGTTGGAGCTACAGGATGCAAACTTCTGCCTGAAGAAGCTGGCCTTAGCTTTCCTGACTGACTGCGTGTATTGGTTCCGGACTTCCCTGAACAGTTGCATATCACGGGGACTATTCGATGCTATTGCAGTCCGCCACAGGATGTTTTTGTGCTGGTCGAGGGCAGTCAGGTCTGGGGTGAACCAAGGGCTGTATCTGTTCTTAGTTCTGCATTTTTTGAACGGAGCATGCTTATCTAAAATGGTGAGGAAGTTACTTTTAAAGAATGACCAGGCATCCTCAACTGACGGGATGAGGTCAATGTCCTTCCAGGATACCCGGGCCAGGTCGATTAGAAAGGCCTGCTCACAGAAGTGTTTTAGGGAGCGTTTGACAGTGATGAGGGGTGGTCGTTTGACTGCGGCTCCGTAGCGGATACAGGCAGTGATCGCTGAGATCCTGGTTGAAGACAGCGGAGGTGTATTTGGAGGGCCAGTTGGTCAGGATGACGTCTATGAGGGTGCCCTTGTTTACAGAGTTAGGGTTGTACCTGGTGGGTTCCTTGATGATTTGTGTGAGATTGAGGGCATCTAGCTTAGATTGTAGGACTGGCGGGGTGTTAAGCATATCCCAGTTTAGGTCACCTAACAGAACAAACTCTGAAGCTAGATGGGGGGCGATCAATTCACAAATGGTGTCCAGGGCACAGCTGGGAGCTGAGGGGGGTCGGTAGCAGGCGGCAACCGTGAGAGACTTATTTCTGGAGAGAGTAATTTTCAAAATTAGTAGTTCGAACTGTTTGGGTATGGACCTGGAAAGTATGACATTACTTTGCAGGCTATCTCTGCAGTAAACTGCAACTCCTCCCCCTTTGGCAGTTCTATCTTGACGGAAGATGTTATAGTTGGGTATGGAAATCTCTGAATTTTTGGTGGCCTTCCTGAGCCAGGATTCAGACACAGCAAGGACATCAGGGTTAGCAGAGTGTGCTAAAGCAGTGAGTAAGACAAACTTAGGGAGGAGGCTTCTGATGTTGACATGCATGAAACCAAGGCTTTTTCGATCACAGAAGTCAACAAATGAGGGTGCCTGGGGACATGCAGGGCCTGGGTTTACCTCCACATCACCCGCGGAACAGAGAAGGAGTAGTATGAGGGTGCGGCTAAAGGCTATCAAAACTGGTCGCCTAGAGCGTTGGGGACAGAGAATAAGAGGAGCAGGTTTCTGGGCATGGTAGAATATATTCAGGGCATAATGCGCAGACAGGGATATGGTGGGGTGCGGGTACAGCGGAGGTAAGCCCAGGCACTGGGTGATGATGAGAGAGGTTGTATCTCTGGACATGCTGGTAGTAATGGGTGAGGTCACCGCATGTGTGGGAGGTGGGACAAAGGAGTTATCAGGGGTATGAAGAGTGGAACTAGGGGCTCCATTTTGAACTAAAACAATGATAACTAACCTGAACAACAGTATACAAGGCATATTGACATTTGAGAGAGACATACAGTAATCACAGGTGTTGAATTGGGAAAGCTAGCTAAAACAGTAGGTGAGACAACAGCTAATCAGCTAGCACAACAGCAGGTAAAATGGCGTAGACTAGGCAATGGGGCCAACAGATAAAACAAACAAGCAGAATGGAGTACCGTGATTAATGGACAGTCCAGCGTGCATCAGCTATGTAGCCAAGAGATCAGTGTCCAGGGGGCAGTGGTGGATGGGGCAGGGAAGCTGGACTGGCGAGTGTTATCCAGGTTTAAAAAAACTAACAATGACTAAATAGCTTGTAGCTAGTTAGCTGGTTAGCTTCTGGAGGTTCTTGAGTGTGTTCAAAAAATAAATAAAAAATAATAGCGATTCCGTATCACATTGGGTGAGGCAGGTTTCCGGAAGGTATAAACAAATTAAAAGTCAAAAGAGATAGAAAGTAAATATGGGTCCGGTGGGCGTTTGGGACGCGGCGATTCAGGCGGTTAGCAGGCCTGTGCTAACAAGCTAACAGTTTGTAGGCCCGGGCTAGACAAGGTAGCAGTTAGCAGGCTGAATTAGCAAGCAGGGAGATAGCGAGGGCTAGAGAGTTAGCCTTTGAGGGACGTCGCGATGGGGTGAGTCTGTTTATTCCTCTTCATGCGGTGACATCGATAGACCGGTCGTGGGCCCGGGTATTGTAGCTCAGGAGTATGCTACGGTGGTAGCGCAGGCCGGGCTAGCTTCAAGCTAAGTGGGTGGAAACGCTAGCCAGGGGTAATCATCCGGGGTTGCGGTTTAGCTAGATAGCTAGTTGTGAAGATCCAGCGTATTTGGAAGCTTAGGTTTAGCAAAATGTTTTTAAAGGGATAGCTATGTAAAAAAAAAGAAAAAAAAACGAAAAATAAACTAAATATACAGGGACACGACACGACAGGACGACAGGACGACTTACTGCTACGCCATCTTGGATCTATATGATAAAACTGCACATTTTAGAGTGACCTTTTATTTTCGCAGCACAAGGTGTAATGTTCCATGCTTCTTGATATGCCACACCTGTCAGGTGGATCGACTATCTTGGCAAAGGATGCTCACTAACAGGGATGTAAACACATTTGTGGAGAAAATGTGAGAAATAAGCTTTGTGTGGAATATTTCTGGGATGTTTAATTTTGGCTCATGAAACATGGGACAACTTTTTTTTGTTCAGTGTAGTTATTTTTGGAGTCAAATATACATTAAAGTTTTTCAAAGGGGTTTGTTCATTTAATTTCAGTTTACTAAATAGATTTTCTTGATTTAGTTTTTGTTTACTTTTATACCCTAACCTTTTACTATGATAATTAAGGGGCATTTACAAATGCCAGGTAGGCCTACTTTGCAGTCAACATTTAATTGGGAAGGTTTTTTTGGAAAGCCTTTCGAAATGTTCTTTCAAACAGCACACGATGACTAAATTGTGCATTGCAAAGACTTCGTAACAAGCTTTTGGAATACCTGGTTTGCATGCCCGTTGCATACCCATTGCTGTTTGAATAAATATTGATTAAAAATAATAATAATCTAAACCAGAAACTGTGACCAGCAACCACAACAAAATCGCTGGCACACTATGACCAATATAAGTCAATGCCAAATGTTTTGGTCGCAGTCTCGAACCCTGTCAAAGTAGCGTACTACATAGGGAGTAGGGTGCCATTTGGGAGACAAAAACCAAGGAAAGTTTCCTAATAGAATGCTGATGACTAGTCTTTGGCTAGCATTTTGGCTGAGCTGACAGGCATATAATCAGTGATCATTGTCAAGGCAGCAGAAGCATTTTGGAAGTGCTCAGTTATGCACACACAGCCACAGCAGCACAACACTAAATCTGTGTCCTGATTCTCCACCCTTCTTCTGAAGTTTGTACTTGCCCACTTTCCTAAATGGATTTAAGTCTTGGATTGGTTAAAGCATTGGCTGGAGGGAATTTCCATCATTGTTAATCCATGCAAGATAGTGTGCAAGTGCACACTTTGGGGAAAAGGTTGGTGAATAAGGTCTCGGACAGATTTTTGATCTAGGTAGCCTAGTCACAGCCTATTGCCAGGGGTTGATATGCATGTACTGTAGTGAATCATTTAGATACTACTCCATCAATCCTTCAGAGATATATTAATGTCAGCATCACAACTGGCTTTGCACCAAAATAACCTCAATTGTATGCTGTTAGATGGTATAAATAAAAGGATCGCTTCCATAGGTTTTGATTCTGTGTTTCAGCTACTGTTTAGCTACTCCAGATGTCCCGCCTATGCAGTGTTATAGGGGATGCTGTGTCATTGTAAATGGAAAAAAAAAACCTCCCTCTGTTATCTATAGTGATTTATTTTGGCTGATGCTGTCAGATGAACAGCCTGATGTGCTCTGCTGATCTGTTGTCAGTAAGTAAATCATTTTGCATCTTACAGAAACAGAGGGAGGATGCTGATGTTTCCTAGCTGTCTCTGGCCATGACTGTCACAATGAGAAGGGAAAGGCCCATGGGATTGTCCCAAATGGCCGCCTATTCCCTATATATTGCACTACTTTTGACCAGGGCCTGTCAAAAGTAGTGCACTCTACAGGGAAATAGGGTGCCTTTTGGGAGTTGCCTAGGTTTATACAATGAGTCTGCTTCCAATATAGGCTAGTCCATTAGTGGACACAAACCTAATTATGAAAGGCTATGTTTGTAATGTTTGGACTGAGTTGGTTTGGTGGTGAATAAGGTATACCGCTGTGTTTCTCATTGACCTGATGGATGTCTAATGGCATCTCTTGTGCCTGTTTGAATACAGTACATTGGAAGTATTCAGACCCCTTCACTTTTTCTAACTTTTGTTACATTACAGCCTTATTCTAAAATTGATACCCCCCCCCCCCCCCCCAAATCTACACACAATACCCCATAATGACAAAGAAGACATGTTTTTTTAGATGTTTTTGCAAATTTATTGCAAATGAAAAAACAGATCCCTCATTTACATAAGTATTCAGACCATTTGCTATGAAACTTGAAATTGAGTTCTGGTGCATTCTGTGTCTTGGTCATCCTTGATGTTTCTACAACTTGATTGGAGTCCACTTTTGGTAAATTCAATTGATAGGTGTTTGTGTGCCTTTCCAAATCATGTCCTGTCTATACAAGGACCCACCGTTGACAGTGCATGTCAGAGCAAAAACCAAGCCATGAGGGCGAAGGAGCTTCGAGTTAGGATTGTGTCGAGGCACAGACCTGGGGAAGGGTACTTAACATTTATGCAGCGTTGACAGTCCCCAAGAACATAATTCTTAAATGGAATAGGTGTGGAACCACCAAGACTCTTCATAGAGCTGGCCACTGGCCAAACTGAGCAATCTAGGGAGAAGGGCCTTGGTCAGGGATGGGACCAAGAACCCAGTGGTCAGACTGCCAGAGCTCCAGATTTCCTCTGTGGAAATGGGAGAATCTTTCAGAAGGACAACCGTCTTTGCAGCACTCCACCAATCAGGCCTTTATGGTTGAGTGACCAGATGGAAGCCACTCCTCAGTAAAAGGTACATGACCGCCCACTTGTGACAATTTGCCAAATGGGATTTCACTGAACAACAAAAAGGGAATATTGAATGATCCCCAATGATACATCGCATCTCCCAAAAACGTTTTCAACATGCATCTGTAAAATGATAGTCCAGAAAC